>NW_017307948.1:0-1656 GCF_000935625.1 Nanorana parkeri | reverse complement strand
GACAAGTGACAGATACGGAGGGAAGTCAGGTTCAAGCCGAGGTCATACACAGGGAACTGGATCTTGAGGTGCCGAGTCACAGATCAGGAGCATGGTCAGGTAATGTAAGCCAGGGTCATATACAGCAGATCAGAGAGCAGAGGTACCAAATCAGGAGGAGGAGGCAAAGTCAATTGGTCACTAAGGATGGGCTCGGGCGTGTTTGCAGCTCCACGTGCCGAGCCCGCCAGGAAGCTGACAGCGCCGCAGCGCCAATCACAGGCACTGAGACATTTTCCCGATCTCTGCAGCTGCGGACCCGGAAAATGTCTCAGTACCTGTGATTGATTTGAAGCTGATTGGTCAGCTTCCTGGCGGGCTCGGCACGTGGAGCTGCGAACACGCCCGAGCCCATCCTTATTGGTCACAAGCCGGGTTCATACACAGGACGTCAGGATACTGGAACAGAGTACAGGGCACACAGGGACTAGCTGAAGACCACTCAGCAACTTGACCATGGCTTAATGTCTGTTTATAAAGAATAGTGTGCATGCTAATGAGCGTTCCGTATGCTCGCGTGCCTGCGCTATTGCTAAATCGGTTTTCCAGGAACTTTCAGCAAAGGATTGCATGCATGTGTGCGTGCACGTTTTTGGACATATGTCAATCTGCAGGTAAGTCTCCTACACTGTTACTCTATTGCTTTATAGAAATGTATCCCTGCAGACTTGTTACGTTATTAAAAGAACTGCATTAAAGGAGAACTATGGGGTCAGGGCTTTTCCCCATAGTTCTCCTTAGGGTAACGGGGGGACACAAACTAGCGTCCTCCCGTCACCCTAAGCTCAGTATATAGAGAGCTACAACTCGCGGTATACTGAGACGCCGCAGCTGAAGCAGATCAGAGAGCCGTGACAGGATGGAGAGGTGAGCGAACGCCGGTATGTGTTCCCTCACTTCCCGATCTACTGAGCTGACCTGTGACAGTCTCATTGTCACAGGTCGGCTAGAACTATGAGGTGAGTGAAAAGCACTCACCTCATACCCTGTTTCCCCCAAAATAAGACCTACCCCGATAATAAGACCTAGTTATGACCTTTCCCAGCGCCGGTGGTGGCATAAGGGGGAACTTGAAGAGCCGCGGGAGAGAATCGGCGGTGCCAACGAAGCCAGCGCTAGAGGAAGCGAGGCGGCAGCGGAGGGAGCAGAGCCGCATAAGCCGATGCTTCCTCTATAGCGCCGGCTCCTGTCACAGGCGGAGTGATGCCAAATGCACTCCGCCTGTGAGGAATCCATAGTGAAAGCGCGCTTTCCTCATTCTGGCCAGCGATAGGTGATTAAATTGCTCTTGGAAAGGTACGGCACCCCTGATCACCATATTCTTGACTTTGCCATTTTTAATTATTTAATTTGGATTTGCATTAATTTTGGATTGTTAGATAGAAAAAAACTGCTCTAGGAATCAAATAACACTTTAAGAGCAGCTGTGCTTAATAGGTAAGTACACCCAAAATAGGAAAAAAGAAAATCGCACTCAAAAATTATATTCCTAAAATGTGAAAAAAATTGTATAAAATGTGAAATTGTCACCAAGTGATACACAATTTTGTGTCATACACAGGCCCGGCGCCAACCCATGGCAAGTCAGGCGGCCGCCTGAGGGCGCTGCAGGGTGAG
>NW_017307947.1:322450-327791 GCF_000935625.1 Nanorana parkeri | reverse complement strand
GCATACCAGCAATCAGAGTTGTTGTGATGTCATTATAAACAAGACGACAGTTGGGCAAGAGATTAGGGGTGCATACCAGCAATCAAAGTTGTATTTATGTCATTATAGGCAGACGGCAGTTGGGCCAGAGATTAGGGGTGCATACCAGCAATCAGAGTTGTTGTGATGTCATTATAGACAGACGGAAGTTGGGCCAGAGATTAGGGGTGCATACCAGCAATCAGAGTTGTTGTGATGTCATTATAGGCAGACGGCAGTTGGGCCAGAGATTAGGGGTGCATATCAGCAATCAGAGTTGTAGTGATGTAATTATAGACAGACAACAGTTGAGCCAGAGATTAGGGGTGCATACCAGCAATCAGAGTTGTTGTGATGTCATTATAGGCAGACGGCAGTTGGGCCAGAGATTAGTGGTGCATAATAGCAATCAGAGTTGTATTGATGTCATTATAGGCAGACGGCAGTTGAGACAGAGATTAAGGGGGTGCATACCAGCAATCAGAGCTGTATTGATGTCATAATAGGCAGACGACAGTTGTGCCAGAGATTAGGGGTTCATACCAGCAATCAGAGTTGTATTGATGTAGTTATAGGCAGACGGCAGTTGGGCCAGAGATTAGAGGTGCATACCAGCAATCAGAGTTGTATTGATGACATTATAGGCAGTTGGGCCAGAGATTAGGGGTGCATACCAGCAACCAGAGTTGTTGTGAAGTCATTATAGACAGACGACACTAGGTCCAGAGATTAGGGGTGCATACCAGCAATCAGAGTTGTGTTGATGTCATTATAGGCAGACGTCAGTTGGGCCAAAGATTAGGGGTGCATACCTGCAATCAGAGTTGTTGTGATGTCATTATAGACAGACGACAGTTGGTCCAGAGATTAGGGGTGCATACCAGCAATCAGAGTTGTATTGATGTCATTATAGGCAATCGGCAGTTGGGCTTCCATAGAAAAGGGGTGCATACCAGCAATAAGAGTTGTATTGATGTCATTATAGGCAGACGGCAGTTGGGCCATTGATAAGGGGTGCATACCAGCAATCAGAGTTGCAGCAATGTCATTATAGGCAGACGGCAGTTGGTCCATAGAAAAGGGGTGCATACCAGCAATAAGAGTTGTATTGATGTCATTATAGGCAGACGGCAGTTGGGCCAGAGATTACAGGGGTGCATACCAGCAATCAGAGTTTTATTGATGTAATTATAGGCAGACGGCAGTTGGGCCAGAGATTAGGGGTGAATACTAGCAGTCAGAGTTGTAGAGATGTAATAATAGGCAGACGTCAGTTTGGCTAGAGATTAGGGGTTCATACCAGCAATCAGAGTTGAAGAGATGTCATTATATGCAGACGGCAGTTGGGCCGGAGATTAGGGGTGCATACCAGCAATCGGAGTTGTATTGATGTCATTATAGACAGACGACAGTTAAGCCAGAGATTAGGGGTCCATACCAGCAATCAGAGTTGAAGAGATGTCATTATATGCAGACGGCAGTTGGGCCGGAGATTAGGGGTGCATACCAGCAATCGGAGTTGTATTGATGTCATTATAGACAGACGACAGTTAAGCCAGAGATTAGGGGTCCATACCAGCAATCAGAGTTGAAGAGATGTCATTATATGCAGACGGCAGTTGGGCCGGAGATTAGGGGTGCATACCAGCAATCGGAGTTGTATTGATGTCATTATAGACAGACGACAGTTAAGCCAGAGATTAGGGGTCCATACCAGCAATCAGAGTTGAAGAGATGTCATTATATGCAGACGGCAGTTGGGCCGGAGATTAGGGGTGCATACCAGCAATCGGAGTTGTATTGATGTCATTATAGACAGACGACAGTTAAGCCAGAGATTAGGGGTCCATACCAGCAATCAGAGTTGAAGAGATGTCATTATATGCAGACGGCAGTTGGGCCGGAGATTAGGGGTGCATACCAGCAATCGGAGTTGTATTGATGTCATTATAGACAGACGACAGTTAAGCCAGAGATTAGGGGTCCATACCAGCAATCAGAGTTGAAGAGATGTCATTATATGCAGACGGCAGTTGGGCCGGAGATTAGGGGTGCATACCAGCAATCGGAGTTGTATTGATGTCATTATAGACAGACGACAGTTAAGCCAGAGATTAGGGGTCCATACCAGCAATCAGAGTTGAAGAGATGTCATTATATGCAGACGGCAGTTGGGCCGGAGATTAGGGGTGCATACCAGCAATCGGAGTTGTATTGATGTCATTATAGACAGACGACAGTTAAGCCAGAGATTAGGGGTCCATACCAGCAATCAGAGTTGAAGAGATGTCATTATATGCAGACGGCAGTTGGGCCGGAGATTAGGGGTGCATACCAGCAATCAGAGTTGTATTGATGTCATTATAGGCAGACGGCAGTTGTGCCAGAGAATATGGGTGCATACCAGCAATCAGAGTTGTTGTGATGTCATTATAGACAGGCGACAGTTGGGCCAGAGATTAGGGGTGCATACCAGCAATCGGAGTTGTATTGATGTCATTATAGACAGACGACAGTTAAGCCAGAGATTAGGGGTGCATACCAGCAATCAGAGTTGTATTGATGACATTATAGGCAGTTGGGCCAGAGATTAGAGGTGCATACCAGCAATCAGAGTTGTTGTGAAGTCATTATAGGCAGACGACAGTTGAACCAGAGGTTAGGGGTGCATACCAGCAATCAGAGTTGTTGTGATGTCATTATAGGCAGACGACAGTTGGTCCAGAGATTAGGGGTGCATACCAGCAATCAAAGTTGTGTTGATGTCATTATAGGCAGACGGCAGTTGGTCCAGAGATTAGGGGTGCATACCAGCAATCAGAGTTGTATTGATGTAATTATATGCAGACGGCAGTTGGGCCGCAGATTAGGGGTCCATACCAGCAATCAGAGTTGTTATGATGTCATTATAGGCAGAAGACAGTTGGGCCAGAGATAAGGGGTGCATACCAGCAATCAGAGTTGTTGTGATGTCATTATAGACAGGCGACAGATGGGCCAGAGATTAGGGGTGCATACCAGCAATCATAGTTGTATTGATGTAATTATAGGCAGAGAGCAGTTGGGCCAGAGATTAGGGGTGCATACCAGCAATCAGAGTTACAGTGATGTCATTATAGACAGATGGCAGTTGGGCCAGAGATAAGGGGTGCATACCAGCAATCAGAGTTGTATTGATGTAATTATATGCTGACGGCAGTTGGGCCGCAGATTAGGGGGTGCATATCAGCAATCAGAGTTGTATTGATGTCATTATAGGCAGACGGCAGTTGGGCCAGAGATTAGGGGTGCATACCAGCAATCAGAGTTGTTGTGATGTCATTATAGGCAGACGCCAGTTGGTCCAGACATTAAGGGGGTGCATACCAGCAATCAGAGTTGCAGTGATGTAATTATAGGAAGACGGCTGTTAGGCCAGATATTAGGGGTGCATACCAGCAATCAGAGTTATTGTGATGTCATTATATACAGACGACAAATGGGCCAGAGATTAGGGGTGCATACCAGCAATCAGAGTTGTATTGATGTCATTATAGACAGACGACAGTTGGGCCAGAGATTAGGGGTGCATACCAGCAATCAGAGTTGTAGAGATGTTATTATAGGCAGACTGCAGTTGGGCCAGAGATTAGGGGTGCATACCAGCAATCTGAGTTTTAGAGATGTCATTATAGGCAGACTGCAGTTGGTCCAGAGATTAGGGGTGCATACCAACAATCAGAGTTTTTGTGATGTCATTATAGACAGACGACAGTTGGGCCAGAGATTAGGGGTGCATACCAGCAATCAGAGTTGTAGAGATGTAATTATAGACAGACGACAGTTGGGCCAGAGATTAGGGGTGCATACCAGCAATCTGAGTTGTAGAGATGTCATTATAGGCAGACGGCAGTTGGGCCAAAGATTAGGGGTGCATACCAGCAATCAGAGTTGTATTGATTTCATTATAGGCAGTCGCCAGTTGGTCCAGACATTAAGTGGGTGCATACCAGCAATCAGAGTTGCAGCAATGTCATTATAGGCAGACAGCAGTTGGGACATAGATTAGGGGTGCATACCAGCAATCAGAGTTGCAGTGATGTCATTATAGGCAGATGGCAGTTACGCCAGATATTAGTGGTGCATACCAGCAATCAGAGTTGTATTGATGTAATTATAGGCAGACGGCAGTTGGGCCAGAGATTAGGGGTGCATACCAGCAATGAGAGTTGTATTGATTACATTATAGGCAGTTGGGCCAGAGATTAGTGGTGCAAACCAGTAATCAGAGTTGTTGTGAAGTCATTAAAGACAGACGACAGTTGAGCCAGAGATAAGGGGTGCATACCAGCAATCAGAGTTGTTGTGATGTCATTATAGGCAGACGTCAGTTTGGCCTGAGATTAGCGGTGCATACCAGCAATCAGATTTGCAGCAATTTAATTATAGGCAGACGGCAGTTGGGCCAGAGATTAGGGGTGCATAGCAGCAATCATAGTTGCAGTGATCTCATTATAGGAAGACCGCAGTTGGGCCAGAGATTAGGGGTGCATACCAGCAATCAGAGTTGTAGTGATGTAATTATAGGCAGACGACAGTTGGGCCAGAGATTAGGGGTGCATAACAGCAATCAGAGTTGTATTGATGTCATTATAGACAGTAGACAGTTGGGCCAGAGATTAGGGGTGCATACCAGCAATCAGAGTTGTAGTGATGTAATTATAGGCAGACGACAGTTGGGCCAGAGATTAGGGGTGCATACCAGCAATCAGAGTTGTTGTGATGTCATTATAAATATAGGCAGACTGCAGTTGGGCCAGAGATTAGGGGTGCATACCAGCAATCAGAGTTGTTGTGATTTCATTATAGACAGATGACAGTTGGGCCAGAGATTAGGGGTGCATACCAGCAATCAGAGTTGTAGTGATGTTATTATAGACAGATGACAGTTGGGCCGGAGATTAGGGGTGCATACCTGCAATCAGAGTGGTTGTGATGTCATTATAGACAGACGACAGTAGGTCCAGAGATTAGGGGTGCATACCAGCAATCAGAGTTGTATTGATGTCATTACAGGCAGACGGTAGTTGGGCCAGAGATTAGGGGTGCATGCCAGCAGTTAGATTGTTGTGATGTCATTATAGGCAGACGGCAGTTGGGACAGAGATTAGGGGTACATACCAGCAATCAGAGGTGCAATGATGTCATTATAGGCATACGGCAGTTGGGCCAGAGATTAGGGGGTGCATACCAGCAATCAGAGGTGCAGTGATGTCATTATAGGCAGACGGCAGTTGGGCCAGAGATTAGCGGTGCATACCAGCAATCAGAGTTGTATTGATGT
>NW_017307947.1:315815-321133 GCF_000935625.1 Nanorana parkeri | reverse complement strand
GCTGCAGTTCTCCATTTTTCCTCGCATATACGTTGCCTCCGCCCATACACGCTGGGTAGAGCAGCGGGGATTCAAAGAGGAGCTGCAGCCTTTTCCGCTCCCCTACATCCTGCTGCCCTGTGTTGGCCGCCTAACGCCCTTGTTGCCATGACGCCCTGTGCTCACCATGGCAACAAGGGCATGGGGGTGCAGTCAGGCTAGCCCTGGTTGTGCCCCACCCTTCAGCTGCACCCGAGGTCGAGTGCCTCACCCAGGGCCGGTGCTTCCACTAGGCAAACTGGGCAGCCGCCTAGGGCGCACTGGTGCCTGGGGCGCAACCAGGGCTGTACCCTTACGCTGCCACCAACTTATGTCATACGGTTTTTGGGAGTCATAACTTTCGGTATCAGGAAGCCGGCTACATGCTTCCTTGTCACCTGCTGATGAGGAAGCATGAAGCCGGCTTCCCGGGTAATCAGGAAGCCAGGTGGCGAGTAATTTCATGCGGCCCGGCTTCCTTAATGGGACTTTCGGTATTGGTATTCAGTATCTGTGAGTACCGTGAAAAAAAAATGTCTGTACTGGTATTCTCAGAATATCAGTATCGGTGCATCCCTAGTAAACACCATAGTGTCCTACAGATGGCAGTATCTGCTCTCCTTTATAAATGGAGTCCAAAGTACAAAATGACTGACTGCAGACATATACACCCCATTTAACCTCTTACCGTCCGCCCGTAGTAGAAAAACGGACGGACGGCACTGCTGCATTGGCGGGTTGCCGTCGCCAGGCGGCATTTTTTTTCTGCTCGCGCGCGCCCCCTAGCGGGCACGCACGGGCAGAAAAGACCCGTCCAATGCGAACACCCGGTACCGGGTGTTTCACATATAGGCGATCAGCGGGTCCATAGCCCGCTTCAACTGGTTAAAGTCTGTTACTCTAAAATCTATTATTTGATCAATGTGTCTTTGTGTCCATATGGAATTTTCCCAACATAGTCTCAGAGATCCAGACTCTCCCGGATGCTCTGAGAGTCTCCCACTTTTTTTTTTTTCTGACATTGGGGTCAGTCAGAGAAACAAAAAAAAAACCCAACATAGGAATGCCCAGCTAGATTGCTATTGGCTATCTCACTTTGCAATTGCCAATAGCAGAAAAGCAATTCCACCCGCCCACTGCTGCTGTCAATCAGTTCCCCATCAGGTCCTCTTCTAGTGATTGACAGCAGCAGAAGGCAGGTGCAATTGCCAGCTTGCTATTGGATATTGCAAAGTGAAATAGCCAATAGCAATCTAGCTATGCATTCAAATGCTTTTTTTTGTTTATTTATTCTGATGGCAGTAGGTGTCAGAATACTAAAAAAAAAAACGGCAGATAGCAAAGAAGCTATTGTTTCCTGTGCTTTCTGCCATAATTTCAGGGGGTTTTTTTCCCCCCCCCCCCGCAGGGTGGCAGAGGGCACCTCCCTGAAATGAGAAGGGCACCCCTTATATTGCTTTTTTTCAGGTTGGGGTCCCTGTAGTCTGTTATCTTTTCATTTCTTACTTCCATCAGAAATCTGATCATGTCAGCCACAGACAAAGCTAATCAAGCAATTTGAGGCACTAGCCTCAGGCTGCCTCGTTATAGGGACGGCCCTGCTTGCAGTGATCCTTGTAATTGTGCTTCCTAGGATCAAACAGCAATCTCCTTACCCGGACCAGCCGTATTAGTTCTTCCACATTTAAAAGAGATGTAAAGTCCCAGCATATCCTCTCCTTAAAGGAGATGTAAAGTCCCAGCATATACCATCAGCATTGTAATAGGAATACATACTGGAGATGTTTCTGATAATACAATCAAAGCTTACATGAAACATCCCCTTTTAATGTAGTGAGCGCTGCCTTCCGTCTGCCCATCACTTCCACCAACTTCCTGGATTCCCAGTGTGCTTTGCGTCTCTTTCCCTGCTGCTTGATGTGCTGCAATCTCAATTTCTTAACACTATTATCATTGCTTGCTGGAAGCAATGCATGATGGGATATCATGCATTGCTTCCAGCAAGCAATGATAATGTTGCAGACGTTGAGATGGCTCTGTAAGAGTGGTGACACCAGGAAGTGCAAATTCACAGTGCATTGAGGAAGTACATCCTATTGGCAACTTCAATAAGTAATGGGGATGCACCGATACCGATGCTAGTATCGGTATCGGTGCCGATGCCGAGTATTTGGGGGCGTACCCACCCAAATGCTCCGATGCCTAGCCCGATACTTCCGGTATCAGGTCGGAAGGTGATTGGTCGGAAGGTGGGCAATCAGGAAGCCAGGCCCCGTGTAATGACGCGGCCCCTGGCTTTCTGATTGTTCGGGAAGCCGGCTTCATGCTCCCTCATCACCTCATGATGAGGGAGCATGGAGCCGGATTCCCTGTCAATAAGGAAGCCGGGCGCTGTGTCATTACACAGCGCCAGGCTTCCTGATTGGTCAGAACGCCGGCTCCATGCTTTCTCGTCACCTAGTGACGAGAAGCATGGGGACAGCTTCCCGACTAATCAGGAAGCCATGTGGCGAGTCAATACACGCTGCCTGGCTTCCTGAATGGGACTTCCGGTACTCGTCCTTGATACCTAAATACCGGTATCTGTGCATCCCTAATAAGTAAGTGTACAAACTTCTAGATGGATCTGGTTATTAGGAGTGGGATGGGACTTATGGAAATTCAGTATAGTAATACAGATTTATTCTTAGCTTTAGACCATAGATACCCTTTAGGCATGGTGTGGCCCACTCACTCCATCTTCCTAGGCAGCCTGGCTAAAGTAGATGTTGCTAGAAGGAGGAGGAGGTTGGTTGTTGTGCGCTAAAACAATGTGCTAAATAGCATATACATGCACTTTAAATTGCAATCCCTTTAAAGTGTCTATGGGGCCAAAAATTCACCTTTTTCAAAGTTGCTTGGCAGTGCGATGGTGTGAATGGGCCCCATAGAAACTAATGGGATTCGCTTGTCGTATGAAAAGGGAATGTCACACCCCAACATGTCTTCCTCCTCAGGGTGTAGGCCACACAGACACTTTAACACAATCATGGAATTGCTGACTAGGACTTGTAACAAAACAATAACAATAACAATGTAACACGCTGTTACATTTGGGACACTGGAGCGTCAACATAAAAACTGTGAGATGTGGCGTGTCTTGTTTACATGTCACGGGGTTGTTTGCACACTGAACGCTCGCCATTTGTTGGGAATGTGGAGAAGCTGCTCTTCCCATTGTTGTCTGTTTATTTGTCTAGCAGTTATTGCTCGAGTTTTATCTCCAGACACTAGGTGGCGCTCTCTTCCCATGTGAATTACACATTAGATGGAGCGTGGAAGGTGGAAATCAATCAAGTTCGGTAAAATAATTACTGATCTGTGATGTGTCTGATTACACAATTTAGAATTGGCTGGTAATGAAGGATGACACAGCTTCCATATTGCAAAATATAAATTTTTTATAGGGGAAATATATTCATTTAATGATTGTTACAGTAACAGGAGACAGGCAAGAGGGAGCATTGTCACAGCCAACCGGCTCAGAGGTTCAGCTGAACTTAAAGGAGAACTATGGGGTTAAGGCTTTTCCCCATAGTTCTCCTTAGGCTAACGGGAGGACACAAACTAGCGTCCTCCTGTCAACATTAGCACAGTATACTGAGATGCCACAGTATACCGCGGTATACTGAGACGCCGCAGCTGAAGCGGATCCCGACAATTATGTCTGGATCCACCCAGCTGTGTGAGTGACAGATGGCTTGCCTATCTAGAGGCAGAGCCAGCTATACCCGCCCCCTCCCCCGTCTGTTCCGCCAGTCAGCGCTGGAGGATCGGAGCGGGGAGGGGTGAATCCAACCCCTCCCCTGTCATGGCAGAGAGCTGTAACAGGATGGGGAGGTGACCGAACACCTGTATGTGTTCGCTCACCTCCCGGTCTACAGAGCCGACCTGTGACAGTCTCATTGTCACAGGTCGGCTAGAAGTATGAGGTGAGTGAAAATCACTCACCTCATAGTTCTCCTTTAAGCAAAAATAAGTACTTAACCCTTGCAGTACAGGGGTAGCCCAACTACAAGGATTGAGGGCCGGTGCACACCTAGGCGATTTATTGCGCAGTTTGAGTCGCACGATTTGTCAATGGAGGCTGTTTACATCAACCGAAATCCCCTGTTGCACGAAAAGGAGCAGGAGCTATTTTCAGGCGGTTGTCGCACGGTTTGGGTCCCATAGACATTTCTATGCATTAAAAAACGCGCGACAACCGCTGGGTTTTCAATGGTCAGTCGCGCGATGATCGAAAATGCAGTGACATTAAAGGATCCCCCTCCATGCTAGTGTAAAGACTTACCTTAATTGATGCCTCTTGGTCCGATCTTCTTCTTTCCTGTAGTTTTCAGGAGTCCCTCCAGCGCTGGTGCCAGTCTCTGATCCAGTGCTGACTGCTGTGTCTTTCTTTCCCACGGAGTCTGTGCAGGTGCACGCTGCCGGGCTACGTGCATTGAGTTACCTTGTTTCTCTCTTCTTCTCCCGGCCGAAGATCTGTTCTACGCACGCACCCGTCCCATGATCCTTTGCGGCCACCCAAGATTTTTCAGATCTTTTGCATATATCTATTGATAGCAAGCAGTAGATATATGCAAAAACATTAAAAAAATAAAAAATAGTTACCAAAAAGGTAAAAACTTACCAGTAAGTTTTTACCTTTTTGGTAACTATTTTTTTTTTTTTATTGTTTTTGCATATATCTACTGCTTGCTATCAATAGATATATGCAAAAACCACTGAGGGTTTTAAATATCCTTAAATATTTTTTTTACTGGGAATTCTTTAAAATCATTTATTCTGCTTCTCTAATGCAAATCTATCACAAGAGTTTCCAGCTAAAATTTTAAGTTGGACTCTGGGCTTGTAAAAACAGCCCTGACATCATGACATCATAAAACAAGAGATGTTAAAGCTGAAGTCCGGCACAAAAACATTAATTTACATATAGTCCTTAATAGCCACAAAGGATATAAATCTACTTTGTGTGCATCAAACACCTTTGTAAACCCAGATATTATCTTATAAAATTAGCAGTGACATCATCACTGTGCTGTACATAGCCTGTGCACAGAGCAGAGCTGTGGGAGGGACCCAGCAGGCCGCACGCACTACAGGCTGCCTGTCGGATCCGTTTCATGGTCACTAAATATGGGTGTAACATGAAGCATGGTCAGAAACAAGGCTGTCCCTATAATGAAGCAGCCTGAGGTGGTTGCCTCAGACGACATCTCATTTGGTCATGCGGGTGGGGGGGGGAGTTTTGCGGCAGGTGT
>NW_017307947.1:289898-315143 GCF_000935625.1 Nanorana parkeri | reverse complement strand
CCCCCCAGTGATGAACTTCCATTGAAGTTGAATGCTTAGGTTGAGGTGGGATAGGCTTCCCTGAAGAGACGAGTCTTAAGGGATCGCCTGAAGGCAGTCAGAGTGGGAGATAGATGGACAGGTTGGGGTAAAGAGTTCCAGAGGATGGGAAAGACTCTAGTGAAGTCCTGGAGGCGAGCATGGGAGGAGTTGATGAGGGAGCTGGAAAGCAGGAGGTCTTGGGAAGAGCGGAGGGGACGATTAGGCTGATACTTGGAGACAAGGTTTGAGATATAGCCGGGGGCAGAGTTGTGAATGGCTTTGTAAGTGGCTGGTAATATTTAGAATTTTATCCTTTAGGCCATTGGAAGCCAGTGCAGGGATTGGCAGAGGGGGTGGGTGGATGGAAGCCAGTGGAGGGATTGGCAGAGGGGGATGCAGACACTAAGCGGTTGGTTAGGTGAATGAGTCTAGAGATAGACTGAAAGGGGGATAGCCTGTGTAAAGGCAAGCCAATGAGGAGGGAGTTTCAATAGTCATTCTGATTGGAGAAGTTAAAAGAGCACAACCAGGTTAAATTACAGCCAGCTCTTCTCAGCATGAACCTCACTTATTTTGATTGTCTGAGTTAAGTTGCCAGAACCAAGATCCAACAAGCACAAAATTCCGCTATGAAAGGAAATTCCTGAAGAGATCAGAAAAGTTGCTGTTGATCTATAAGCCTGGAGATGGCTACAAAGGCACTTCTGAGGATCTGGGATGTCATTGGATGACAATGAGAGCCATAATCTCCAAATGGAAAACACTTGAACAGTAGTGATTCCTCCCATGATTCACCAACCGGCCGAAATGTCTCAAATAGTACAACCAAAGTCACAAAGATCTTAGAACTACATCCAAGAGAGTTGTAGTTGTCTCTGCTTCAGCAAAGGTCAGTGTTCTTATATCCACATATAGAGAGACACTATGCAAATGTAGAGTAGGAAAACAGAAGCCTTTAAGTTGATCCTCAAGCCTATGTAGAAATTATTCTATGTGTAGAACCCTACAGTGCTTGACCCCCTCTGCCTCTTCATAGGTCTTGGTGATCACCCTGGTGTGTCTCCAACACCTGCTTAACAGGAGCTTCACTCAAACTTCTTGCAACAAATGCTGTGGCTTGGCCTAATGGTCAACCTCATGCTTTCTCTTGCAGCAAATATATCTGGCTTTACTTCCCCTGTTGCTAATGCCCCCTATTCTACCCAAAGGCTTCCATGTTTCCAAGGTGTGTTGGACCTCCTAGACCTCTTAAACCTCTAAAGAAGCCATGTCATGTCTTAACATCTATGCATTAGTCATCCATGTTTCCAAGGTGTGGTGGACCTCCTAGACCCCTTAAACCTCTAAGGAAGCCATGTCATGTCTTAACATCTACAGTATACATTAGTTATCTATCTAACTTTAAAACTGAAACAAATATTTTCATAGAACTGTGATGCTATAGAGAACTCATTTAAAGTCTCTCCATATACTGTATATCCCATAAACCCTGAAGGATGCCTAAAGCAAGTTAAGTAAATAACTAAATTTTAGGTGATACTGGCAAGTTCATCATTCTCCAGTTCTTCTGGGTCCTGACTCCTCAGAGCCAGTTCTCTCAAAAGTATGTCCTCACTTGATGTGATGAGCAGTGTAATTTGCAGCTTGGACTTCTCCATTTATTTCAGAATTCAGGAGGGGTCCATGCTCTCAACCATCCATTGCAGGAAGTTTGAGGAAGCCATTGAAGAGGGGACAAAGCATGACCATAGAAGAAAGTATACATACAAATGGGTCCCGAATATTATAAGAAGTAGGCAGAAGGTTAAGTCCAGGAGGGACCTTCCAAAACTGATGTCTTTAGTAACTGTCACCAAAAAGGGGTGTCACGAACCTGAGTGAAGACCCACAGTTGAGGAGGCTTCCCTTGCAGCTACTGTCCCTCAACCCTAAGGATGGGAACAGAGGAGGAGAGACAGGGAGCTGTACGAGTGCCAAGGATGTAGCAGACACTTGTGCCAAGTAGCAAGTCCAGGATCTGGAAAGGCGGCAGGTCAGGCAGAGCCGAGGTCAAGCCGGGGCGGGTAGCAGGGTGTTTGAAGCAGAAGACAGGAGCGAGATCCAAACGGAAGCCAAGGGTCAAATCCAGCCGAGCAGCGAAATACAAACAGGAGGCAGAAGGAATCCAATGAATAGGCCGAGGTCAAGAGGCGGGCAGCAATCGAGAATGGTCAGAGGCAATCCGGGTCAAACACAGGAAGTCAGCAAACAAGGCAGAAGCAAAGAACACGGGACAAGATGAAGATTTTTGAAGGATATGGCAGGCTGGTTTATATAGGCCAATCCATTAGCAGCAGACTTGTCCTTTCCTGTGCGCCTTTTGTGCGCACGTTTTCGTGCGGAAGTTCGTTGTGCACGCATGCGCACTAGCGCACGCTTTCCAGTTACTTGGAAAACTGGGGCCATGCGCTTGCGCAGAGGTGCTTGGTGCCTTACAAGGGGTCATGGCCCTCCCAAACATTTCTTCTTGCAATAGCACATTTAGACATAAAACCAGTGAGACTAGAAATATGTGAGCTTCCTTTGCTGGCATTATTTCAAAGGCACAGGTTCTTGGGTCATCGCCTACTGCAGGGGTGGGCAACTCTGACCCTCCAGCTGTGGAGAACCTACACATCCCATCATGCTCTGCCTATGGCTGTCAGAGTCATGCAATGCCTCATGGGACTTGTAGTTCTGGAGTTGCCCAGCCGTGATCTACTTGCTTCTACTACACTACACTGACTGGGTACTTGTTCCAGGTCAGTGATCGGAACGACTAATCAGGAACTTGCTCCTTTAAAAAATAGTCAGCAATAACTTTACAGGTTTACTGCAAAAATAAGTCTAGAATATCACTATAGTGTCACCACTCAATCCTGTTATGGCTTCTCACTGCCAGATTAGGTAGTGGGTATCTCACACTGAAAACATGATTGATTACAGCAAGCTTAACTGAGTTCTGACCTGCCCCCCCTCATGCAAGGATTTATTAAGAAGAGTTAAGTGCTACCTCATTCTTTGCATTGAAGTTCTAAATACATTCATTTGCTGAAATGTGATTGGTTGCTCTAGCGTAGGCTTCTAGTGCAGGCCCTAGGGTGCCTTCTGGCTTCCTCTAAGGTGCCTCCATATTCTTGGACAAGGTTCATGGAGTAGATAGGCTGGCCACCAGCAGGGCCGAAGCTAGGGGTGGGGGCTGGTGGGGCATGTGCCCCACGTCCCTCATTAGGAGGGGTGCCACTGGGTGTTTGGATGGAGAACTTCTCCCTTTGGGGGGTGCAACTCAGAGCCTTTGCCCCAGGTGACAGAATATCTAGCTTCCCCAGTGGCCACCAGCACCACTTAAACGATTGACGCTAATTCAAGGTGGGGTGGAACCTTGTTGCAGAAAAGGATGGAAATTCTGTTCCATGCAGGCCTGTTCTGCCTTTCACCTTCTGCCATGGTGCCTCAGCTGCGGCTCCTGATGTGATGGTAGGACACGGTGAAGGGGGGATTGCTGACTCTGATGTGAAAAGGGGACTTCTGATGTAAAGGGGATCTGTGATGTCAAAGGGGGAGCACTGATGAAAGGGGGGTTCTGATGTGAAGAACGCTCATCATGTGAGATGTTTTTGTGTATTTGCCTGGAGTCCCCCATTGAAAGCCCTAACAGACCCTCATCTCATATAGGGTTCTGGTATGGTTATTTGAGGGGGCACAGATCTTTTTAACATTTACATTTTAGACTGGCATGCCTCAAGATTTTGTATACTTTTTAAGGGTGCCATGACTGAGAGACGCTGCTCTAGTGTATGCAGGGGCATCCCGAGGCTGGGTGACACCCGGAGCGGAGACCCGGTGACACCCCGCCGTGACATCATTGCACACACGCAGTTATCTTATTGATGGTGATGAGAGAGATGGTGAAAGAGAGAGGAGGGGACGTTCACCCGGCGGGATGAGGTATGCCGCTGGGTCCCCTCCTCTCTCCTGACACTGTCGGACTCTCGGTCTGTGACTGAGTGCCCGATGTTTCATAGGGGGCGGCACCAAAATGACTGTCAGTCATTTTGGTGTCACCCCTCCAATGGTGGCGCCACTGAGTGTATGGTTGCTATGAGTTTTACTGCTTGCATTATGTCCACTGCCGATCTCTCTTTTTTTCCTTTCAGACCCGGGCAATTATTACAGTTGGAAATGACAAGTGTTCCATCTGTACTACTTCTAAGAATATTTAGTCTAAGGGCTGAACTTCACAGGCTGTGCAGTTGGCAGGTTCTCAGGATCCATCTGGATGAGTGACAACGCTGATTAGAACATTGTTCTCATTTTATGCTTGGCTGAACAATGAACAGGATTCTCTCATCACCCGTTGTTCTGTGTTTACATTGCACAATATGCAGTAATGGATCTCCTACCAGGGCAGTGCTGCTTTTCCCTCACACTTCTCTACTCTCTAGCTATCTTCCTATGGGAAAGGTGCTCTTCACTTAAGTCCTGTCCTCTATGTATTTCCAACTCCTCTCCTAAGGCCACATAACACTAAAAAGAATACTAGAATTGTTTTTTCTAATGGGCCCACTTTTGGTTTCTTGGGGCACTTTGGTAAGTGTTATATTTGCTCTTTTCTCAGTGGGACTGGTGAGAATTATACTTGCCTACTGTCCCTAATTTGCCTTAGTAGCCCCAGCTTTTAGAGACTTGTCCCAATAACGTCCAAGTGTTAACAATGATCATAGTTTACCAAAATTTATAGTATATCACAGCTCCAAACTGACCCTTATTTGGAGGGAATGCCATTCTTTTTGCAACAAAATCCCTCTGCCCCTCTTTCCATCCAAGGCATAGAGCAGCCATTCTCAGCCAGGGTTCATTGGAATTCTAGGGTTCCTCTGGAGGTTGCTAGAGGTTCCTTGATCAATGGCTGATTGACCTCCGATCTGATGGTGCCTAGAATGGTTCCAGTGCCTATGACACTTGGCAGAGCCGATGACATGACACCAATACATTTGTTTTAGCTGTAAGTGTGTCATTCTGAACACCTCTGTTAAGGGGGCATTTTACCCACTGACCACCAATGTAAGTGTCATTTTTAGGTAATCCATGCCACAATGTTTCTGAAAATTATTTTAACATTATGTCAAATTATGGTAGAAATCCCATGAGCACAGATGGGGCACACAGACGTATTTAGACTGCTGAGTCTGCATGGTTTGTAAGCTATTACCTTTTTTCTCAACTGTTGGGATTCCTGGGCTTCTGTTCATATTCTGCCTTTACATGTGGGTAGCTTGCTGTTCTGTAGGTTTTTATTGTTCATTCTCAATAAGTGCCATGAAAAGAACAGAATAAATATGGCTGAAGGGGATGCAGTTTTTTTCAGCCAATATGGATGGTGCATTATTGGCTGTAGGCCTAGGAGGAGAACGGTGTCGCCCTAGAATCAGGGGGTCGGCAGTCTAGTATTCGCCAGGGGCTCTGGGGGAGAATAGTGCTGGGTTGGCTGCCTACAACGGGGGACCGGCTTGTCCTCCGTTGTAGTCAGGAGCCTCTCCGGTGCTACGACCATATGATGGGAATGGGGTCTAGCTGGAGGGCGCAGAGGCCTGCAGGGCTGTGCCTCCTGGGGGGTGGCCACTCAGGGATGCAGGAAAATTACTATGAGTTTGGAACTCCATTGTGATTCACCTCACTAGGTCACAGCACCTTAAAACTTATTCTGCACAACAGTTCTTGGGCAGGCCTTTTGGCTAGTCCGGAGCAATTTTTTATCTTGGCCGAAAGGCCTGCACTGGCACCTATTTATTTTTAAAGCACATAGAGCATTTTTAACCTCATATAATGACGGAGGGGGTGGGTACCTTCGGGGCCCGTTCTGGTGTTAGGTTTGGAGGTTCTGTGGCCTCTATGGGTTTTCTTTACCTCCCCCTATTCAGGGTCTCTCTTCAGGAGAGCCCCCACCTAGTGCTTGGGGGACCTGTTTCGGCTAGGTGGATTTGGCTTGCCTTGCCCCCGTCAGGAGCCTTGCGCCCCACGGGGGTTCAGGGATTCATGGCCCTTCCTCTTCAGAAGAGTACCAAAAGTGTGTTGTGATTTCATGATTCACTTTTTTTGTGCACACGGGTGAAGACTGTATTCCATGTACGCACCGTGAACTTCAAAAGAAAGAAAGAAGAAAGCCATGAAACTACTGTATCCACAGAGTTATGACATTATCAGTTAGCACCCTTCAGTGTTGTATCCTTTGCTGTGCAGCTATAGGTCCGGGAGCTAT
This sequence comes from Nanorana parkeri, assembly GCF_000935625.1. Taxonomy (NCBI): domain Eukaryota; kingdom Metazoa; phylum Chordata; class Amphibia; order Anura; family Dicroglossidae; genus Nanorana; species Nanorana parkeri. Next base: position 308,845 of record NW_017307947.1, on the reverse strand, counting down.
GGTACCACTGCAGCCACAGTGTGGTGACATCATCATGGTAGGTTCAGTGAAGCCTCCTCTGCTCTGTGGTGACCCACAGTGTTGCATATTCTGTTGTGTGGCTATGGATCCAGGAGCAATGACATTACTACAGCCACAATGTAATCATATTAGATTGTAAGCGCTCACGGGCAGGGCCCTCCTTACCATCTTGTCTTGAATTGTATTGTGATTGTCATGTCTTCCTTATATTGTAAAGAGCTGTGCAAACTGTTGGCGCTATATGAATTCTTTATGATAATAATAATAATATCATCTTGCACCCCTCAGTGTTGAATTTTTGGTTGTAAGGTGACCCATACTCCTAGCAGCAACCCTGTAGCTGTATTCAGTATTACTGGTGTAGCAATTAGTATAGTGCAGGCCTCATCCAGCCCTGTAAAGCACCTGTAATATCCTACTTGGCGTATGATTAGTTGCTACCGAGTACATCTGGGGTTCTAACAAGCTTGTTTGACACATGCTAATAATATCTGCACATGTTGGCTGAAAAAGGATCTTCTACGGGTCTGCCAGTAACTGATCACATTCAGCAGGATTGTGCAATGGTTGTAATATTTGTAGGCAACTTAAATGGTAACATCACAACGTGCTAGTCACATGTGTGAAGGTCATAGGTTCTCCGTTGTATGGGAGCCTCCAGTCTGAACTTCGATCTTCGAGAATCTGCTCTCATAATTTATGTCATATAGCGCCAACAGTCATAATTTATGTTTTGATATCCGTCAACCATTTTGTACACAATAGAAGAGCCTAATCACAGCAATACAATGACAGCAGACATGACTTTAATACCATCTCTCAGTTACGCACATATGGAGATCATATAGCAGGGGACGTGCAATTTTACAGGTTCTTTGTGCTGAAATCTAAAACCTTCTTCTGCTGCAATGCTCATTGCTGGAACCATTGAATCGGTCTTCCGGAAATTCTTATCTTCCATTAGCTTCCCCACGTAACAGACTTGGCACATGCCAACAGGTCGGCTAACAGAATAACGGTATTTTTTTCTGTTCTGCTGGGAATTAGGCATCAGTTAGGTGAAAAAGTAAATAAACATACTTGATTATGGTGGGGAGGTTTTAATGACATTGTATCACTGTAACACTTCTGGGAATATAAACACCCCCCTCGGGGGTGAATTGTCCTCTTCATCTCAATCAGAAGATTGGTAGTGCACGTGCTCAAATAAAACAGAAAATTATGGTAACTGATATTACTAAGATCAACCGTCTCTGGGTTTTTTTGTGCTTTTATACATTTTTTTTTTTACGTAATACAGTAAAGGTTTATTAACGTTTTTTTAAAAAGTACAGAAATAATACAAGGCAAACCCTACTTAAGCTTAGCATGTAGTACAGTATGCAACCCACTAGGAGAGCAGCTACCTACTACTGTCAGGATGCAGACAAACTGCTTCAAAAAGTTAATGTTAGGAACCTTAGCTTTTGTTGGACGCAGAAGGTTTTAGGCCAAGGGTATAGCGAGGGCTCACCCAGAAAAGAAAAAAAAAAAGGGGTGGAAGTGAAAACTGTATAAAGAAGGTAAAAAATGTTTATTGGTTATTCAAGAAAGAAGTGTTACAGACGTGTGTCTCTCTGTCTAACGCATCTGAGACACTAATATACTAAACAGTGCCATATTGCAAAGATATAGATTATAAAAAGTTGGTTTATTGATCCTTTATAGGGGTGCTGTGCCATATTACTTGGTGGTTCAATGCCCCCCAAAACATTTCTGCATAATAAAAGGGACCATTGAATAATACTGAGTTTCAGATGATAAAAACCATGTCAATGATCTACTCAATTTCCAAGCACAAAGATAGCCACCGTTCCATGCCGGCATTCAGTTCTTGAGCACATACGAAATGCCGGTACCTGCTAAAGGAGTGTGTACTCGCTCCAAACCACACTATCCAAAGCACCCAAGTAGATAGCTACGACTAAGCCTGTACAGAGTGAAACGCGTTGTGGGTGCTTGGTGATCTGTAATCACCAGAAATAATTACTAATTACAAGTTGTAAGATGCCAAAACTCACTGTGTCAGCAAAATGTGCTGTAAATCTATGACTAAAGCTGGGCCATACACTCATTGTTTTCTTGTTTAGTCCACTCATTTACTCCATCCACACTATACAACTTGGATAGGGGAATCTCCCCTGCCGGCTATAGTATTCAGCAGAAACCTGGCCAAAATTTGAGAATTGTATGGCCAGCTATAGTCAAAGGGATTAGGAAGTTAACTGTTCTCTCTGCTTGCAAGGAGGGATTGTGGACATAGCAGAGGGTGGTCTTTCTTTCGGTTTATACCTATATGTTTGCAGGCAGAGTCTAGAGATGTGAGGCTGACGGGGAGCTTGACAGTGATCTCATGGGTTGTCAATAACAGAATTGGTTTGCTGGGAAAGAGATCAATATATGTATGTGGAGAGGGATAGAGAGTTGCTGGGTAGAGTTCTGTAGTCCAGCAGGCAAGGTTGACCATGCTGGTGGGGTTTTAGTGCTGGGTTGTTAGTGCAATCAGGACATTAATAGCACACTGGATATGTGGTAGATCAACAGGTATGTTTTTGCAGCTTTTGTTTGTCTTGGCATACAAAAAAATACTATTAATTCCCTTTTACGCGTTGGACTATGTTTGTTATGCTCCGCAGTTGCAATAGGTGCTCTGTCTATAAGTATATGCTTGACTCTTGTGCCATTTACAGAGATCCTGAAATCTCTAGAGTATCATTCCAGGCCATGCACAGCTTGTCATCATTTTTTTTAACTAATCTCCTAATTTGCTCAGAGAAACCAATATGACTTTTTGCAGTTTAAATCTCTTTTAACCTTTTCACGGGTCACCTAATGACTTGTGGAATGAAGCTTCTCTCAAGACAAGTCATGGAGGAATGGAAATGACAGCAGTTTGTGGAGTATTAATCAGCTTAGCATAAGGAATAGGCAAACAATGTGCAAATCTCAAATTTAAAGCAAAGGCATTTGAAGCGAGTCCTTGTGGTTGAAAAGCACAGCCTTTAGCATGTCATTGGCATGAGGTCACTCTTCTGACAGTGCTCCAGATGTCACAGATACATGGCTCAGGGGACAGAACATAGCTGACATGAGTGTCTGGAATGAAAGTGTAATTATCTTGGGGAAAACAAAAAAACAAAAGTTATGTCCTTATGGGCAAAACAACCAAGCTGTAACAACAGGCAGGGTCTGGAAAATGTTGTCCTCAAGATAAAATGAGTTAAGCTGTTCCAGCGTAGAGAAGCACAAGAGAAAGTGTCTACAATGAGCCAATATATTGTGAAAGTGAAGTTGTCCCCTCCTAAATAAAGTAGATTAAGAGTGCTACAAGGGGTTTCTGGGCCCATAGTACACCTGGTAGCCACCATGCCAATCCAAAGGTCCTTGACTGTCTGTAGAGGCAAAGTTTAGGCAACTGCAGTGGATTATCTTTATATAACTTTTAAGGGCAAAACAACCGAGCTGTAGCAATAGACAGGCTCTGGAAATTGTTGCCCTCAACATAAAATCATTTAAGCTGTTTCTGGGTAGAGAAGCACAGGAGAAAGTGTCTACAATGAGTCATTATATTGTGAAAGTGAAGTTGTCTCTTCCCAAAGTGAAATCAGGAGTGTTACAAGACGTCTCAGTCCCCATAGTACCCCTGGTAGCCACCATGCCAATCCAACGGCGTTTAATGATACCCACAGACTGCATCACATATGTCATTTTACACTTTGCCCTGCCCTGCTTTAAGATGTGTTTTTAGGTGTTTTCTACATGTGCTTTGAAAGTCACCATCAGGTTGGCCTTAGTGAGCAGATGCAGGTCACTAGAATGAAAGCAGAAGACAGTAATGTTGTAATGCATATTAGTGAAACATTATTATGAGTGACTCCAGTTCAGTAGGATCGATTAGGAAGAACTGCATTTCCCAGCCTTGAAAATGCAGTCTGGTAGCAGGTTGTTGGGTTGGGTGGTGGGATCTTGAAGTGTTCTGTACAGAGACCCTTATGACGAACAAAGCCTTCCATGCAGTCCCAGCTGCGCAGTGTTTTGTCCTGGGGCTTTGGGACACTGACCCTTCTTGTGACAAGTTTCGGCAATAATCTTCTTGAGTTTTGGGGTGTGGGCAAAGCCAAGTATAGGTCACAGAGGTGCTTGTCCTTAAAATGGTTCAGATGCCTGGCAATTAGAGAAAGCAGTTGTGTAACAGCATTTTATCCCTCTGATTTGCTGCCCAGAGGAGAAACTCACAGACCTTTCAAAAGCTTAGCTGGAATTAGGCTTTTTCACAGCAGAACGGTACGTCTTGCCTCTTGCCAGTATGAGCATTTTAAGAGTTGAAATAAAGGTATTTTTCTGAGAATTGTAGAGGATTTTCAGCGAAGTGAATGTTGGGTTGGGTTGGACACTCATTAAGAACCTGGTATCCTTACTTTTTTTGGCATAGACCCATTTACTTAGACATAGAGAATGGTGAAGATATCAACTGATAATGGTAGCACAGTAGCTCATTGGTTAGCATTCCTGCCTTGCAGCACTGAGGTCCCTGGTTTGAATTCAGGTTTGGCAAAGACCTTATCTGAATGGAGTTTGCATGTTCTCCCTGTGCTTGCATGACCCCCCCCTATTCCCCCAACCACACACTCTCTCCATGTGGGTAGGTCAGTTGGTTCCAGTCTCAATTGGCCCTAGTATGTGTGCATGTGAGGCAGGGACCTTAGACTGTAAGCTCCTTGAGAGCAGGGACTGATGTGAATGAATAGTATGTAAAGCGCTGCGTAAACTCATGGCATTATATAATTACCTGCAATAAATAAATAACATGAGTCAGTACTGGACTGGTTTAAAGAAGGCCCATCATAAGATGACTGGACTGGAGTAGGGAGGGCCCACCATAGGATGAAATGAGCAGGATTGGACTGTAGTAGGGAGGGCCCATCGTAGGATGACATGAGCCACTACTGGACTGTAGTAGGGAAGGCCCACTATAGGATTACATGAGCCAGTACTGGACTGGAGAAGGAAGGGCCCATCATAGGATGACATGAGCAGGACTGGACTGGGGTAAGGAGGGGCCCGCCATAGGATGACATGAGCCAGTACTGGACTAGAGTAAGGAGGGTCCACAATAGGATGACATGAGGCATTACTGGACTGTAGTAGGGAGGGTCTGCCATAGCATGACATGAGTCAGTCCTGGACTGGAATAGGGAGGGCCCACCATAGAATAAAATAAATGGTACTAGACTGGAGTAGAGAGGGTCCACAATAGGATGACTTGAGCCAGTATTGGACTGGAGTAGGGAAGATCCACATAGGGTGACATGAACCAGTGCTGGACTGAAGTAGGGAGGGCCACAATGGGATCACTTGAGCCAGCTGTGAAGTACGGAGGACCCACTATGGGATGACACGAGCGGTACTGGATTTGACAGAATAGTTTTAAATGGACATGTAGATTTAAATTGACTTTAAGTGAAGGAACACACTGAAGCCTAACTCCATCTAACACTTTTTAAGCAGGCTATTTTTTGTTGCTTTTGGGGAAAAGGTGACAATTGTAATCGCCAATGTCAATGTTATTTGGTTTGTCCAAACACCTAAGACGCGTTCAGTTGCTCAGCTGCTGCGAGTGCTGAGTTAGCAAACCGCCGCTGAACGCTGTGCTGCAAGTCAGCGCTGAGCACTGCTAACTTAGCACTCACAGCGGAAGAGAATGTGGATGCTGCGCGCTGAGTGTGACGGAGAAGGTGGGGACGGAGCAACAGCGGTCATTTTTACTGTGGGCACACCTGGCAGCACTGGAGAAAGGTGCCTGAACCCCGATGGAGGAAATCAGTTCAGCGTGGGAACCTACAACTTAATGTTTTGGTGGACAAGCACACCAAATATTCGTTGCAAAATGCTATTTATTAGTCAAAAATATTATCCTCCGACATTTTTCTTAGCACTGTGCAGCCAAAGCGTTCAGTGAAGCTGCTGCAGCAAACTAAAGTGCCGCAGAACAGCTACTCAGCGCTTAGCTAAGGAACTGTTGGGATGTGCGGGATCCCTTGTGTGTTCCTGTGCCTTTAAAGAGGTTGGGCTTCCTCTTGACAAACCTGCACCCAATTTGAAATCTTCTGCCCCCATGTGCTCCAAGATGGAGACTCTCATAGTTTAGAGTTAGGACCGCACTATAAGAGGTGCCTTGGCGCGGCAGTGCGGCTTACACATCCTTTGCAGAAGACGTGTATCCAAACCTCTGTCATTGTCCTTAGTGGTGAGACAAGTTGTTTTACATGCTAGTTTGTGAGTGTGCCATGATGCCTTTCTACTGTTCTAGCTAAGGAACTGAACACGCCTCTGTAACTGTCCCTTTTTCTGGACAGCTTGGCCTGCAAGTAAATGTAGAGAAACTTATAAATACAGGCAGGGCCGGATTTACTCTCTCTGCTGCCCCAAGTCCAGGTTCATCAATGCGCCCCCCTCCCCGCCAAACATCCCCCCGCCCATGGAGAATGGCAACCAGATGGCGGGGGCGGCAGGGTTAGTTTACATTTTTTTCTATTGTTTCTTTATTTTAACTTTTTTATCACTTTTTTATCACTTTTTTATTTGTTGATTTTTTTAAAACTTTTTTATTTATCTTATCATCTTTTACTTTTTTTAAATTTTTTTTAAAAATAATTTTGCATCTTATTATTTTTTAATTAATTAATTTTTTAACATTTTTTTCTTTATTTTTTTAACTTTTTAATCACCTTTTATTTTTTTAATTAACACAGGAGCTATAAAGCCCCGTGCTGGAACTCCTGTGACAGCTGACAGGGAAAGGGCCTCGGTGGCCTTGTCGAAAATCTGGCCCTAAATACAGGTCTGTGAAATAATACAAAAAAAAAAAATGAATCTATATACTGGATACTAGCATTGCATGTATTGACCATATACAGTTACCAAAATCCAATGTTTTTTTTACGATATGACATCACAAGGTCAGAACTGTGCTGTGAGGGAAACATGTCCCCTTCATCAGTTTATGAAGGGGATGAGTCTTCCTCAAAACCTGTTCCAACCCTGTGATGTCATATTTAGAAGGAGTGATGTCAAGTGCGTTGTCATCACTTTCCTGCTGTGGACGATTGCAGTGGTGCTACCATCCTGTGCCTGACGAGCAGTTTCCTGCCTGTGGCTAGGGCAGCTTCACCCAACTGAGGGCTTCCTTGGTGATGTCTTGTGCTTCCCGAGTGCGTCTTTTATATCTTTTTAATAATAAATTTGACATTTGACTACACCATAATGGGGGTTTGCACAGGGCCCCTATAGGCAATGGAGGGCCTTTATTTATTTATTACAGGTATTTATATAGCTGACAATTTACGCAGCACTTTACATAGTTGCACATTCACATCAGTCCCTACCCTCAAGGAGCTTACAATCTAAGGTCCCTATCTCACATAGGGTTGCCACCTTTTCTTCCATTGAAACCCGAACACTCTAGTGACGCACGGAAATGTTTGGGGTAGAATGAATCGCGGCTTCTTCATATGTAAATAGCGCCACCCATTCATATGTAAATATCCCAGTCAAGACTATTTTCAGTGGGGGGCCAGTAGCACCTATCCTAATTTTGGTTGCCCATGTCTGCCTCACATCTTGTGTCCGGGTTTCAGCTTCCACGAAACCCGGACACAACATTCAAAACCCGAACTGTCTGGGTGAATCCCGGACAGGTGGCAACCCTAATCTCACATGCATTCATAGGGGGCCAATTTAGGAGCCAATTAACCTTCCAGCATGTCTTTGGAGTGTGGGAGGAAACCGGAGTACCCGGAGGAAACCCACGCAAGCACAGGGAGAACATGCAAACTCCTTGCAGATAGTGGCTCCTTGTATCTGGACACAGTCAGCAGATTACTGTGTCTCTGTTCACATCTTCATGGCTGTCCTTCTCAGCATACCAATACAAGGCGGCATGCTCTTTGGTTCCCAATCAAAATGCAATGTTCTGTACTTGAAGTCCAGGATATGTCATGGGTAACCTAACCGTAGTACAGCCGTGTTAACTTAATGGCATCCTATTGTAGTAATAGCCTTACAAGGGCCTAATTAGAGGGTATAAGTACATATCCTGTGCAAATATCATCACATCTCCTGCAGGGAATAAATATTGACCCCCCCTGTCTCGAGGATTAGTAAGTCATTCTCTGGTAAATGCGGCTGCTAATTGCACATTCATACTTTCTTGGGTTGAATTACTCAGTCGGCAGATGCTGCCAAGCACAACTGTACATTAAATAGGATTTGAATATTAACCTGAAGGCAAATATTGGCTCGCTATACTCCAAGAGGGAAATTCTAGTTAGCATAATATTTCCTTTTGACAGCTCACACATGGGATGGGTTAATCTCATCCACCTCAAACTGGCATCCCAGATACATCAGTGGGATAGCAGCCATATGAATGGTATGGAAACCTGGACTGAGAAAAAAATGCAGGGGCTACCGATCTCCTTCTGAAAATCCTAATTGCCTGGCTGTCTCTGGCTTTATACAGAACCAGCATGCAGCAAATTAGGTCATGACTCCCAATCTGCATTCTTCTGCCAGGTCAGTGACTCAAAGTCCTGCAGACAGGCACGGCCAGGCAACTGTTATTCTTCAGGTGAACTGATAATGGGCAATAGTTTATATTTCGTTTATTTGAATATATTTTTAATTGTATAAGTCCTGTGCAATATTAATAAAGAAATCTGATAATGAAAATGTATACATTAACAATTGTCCAAAATAGACCACCAAATGGAGCAAAATAGAACAACACTCTTGCATTCTGAATGAAGATGCATTGCATGTAGAAATCCCATTATTTCCTACGTGGCTGGTTCACATCTATAGAGCAGAGCAGTTGTTACATTTCTCCTTTGCCTATTGATTGGACAATAACTTTGTCATTACTTAAAATAACTTAAAATAACAAAGTAATACATTTTTTTTTTAAGTACAAAGTAGGCTTTCGTTTGGTGATACTGTCTTGCAAATAGGATTTTATTTTTTTATAGTGTATGGACAAAAATTAACAAAACTAAAAAACACATTTTATTTCTTCTTTGATCAGTGTTATCAGTGCTTTTTTTTAATTATGTGTTACTATAGATAAAAGGTATATATTTTATTCTACATTTGTCCTGAAGTTATTTACAAATAAAGGCTTTTGTCTTTCAATTGTGTTTTTTAAATTAATTAATACAATAAAATGAATAAAAAGGAAAAATAATTAAATACTGTGATTACAAAATATAAAAGCAGGAAAAAAATCATATTATTATTATTTATATTTATTTATATAATGCCAACATGCTGTACCGTGCTTTACAAAATGGAGAGAGACAACAAAGTTACACTACAATTTCAGTACAGGTGGGTTAGGAGTAGGGATGCTCAGTATCGGTGCCGATACTGAGTATTTGGGTGAGTACTCATACTCACCCAAATGCTCCTATACTTACCCCTGATACCAGAACCTCTGGTCACAGGGAGATCTCCCTCTGACCAGCAGTGCCGAGGGAACATGGAGCCAGCTTCCTTTCCTTTCAGGAAGCTGGGCGGTACGTTATAACTCTCCTCCCGGCTTCCTGATTGGCTAGGAAGCTAGCTTTACTTGTTGGTAGGTAGCCTGGCTTCCTAACCAATCAGGAAGCTAGGCGGCATGTCATGGCTTGTGTCTCAGCTTTCTGATTGGTCAGGAAGCCACGCTGCATAGAAACAAGTATAGCAGACTTCCTAGCCAATCAGGGGGTGAGTTATGACGTGTCGCCCGGCTTCCTGATTGGCTAGGAATCCAGCTTCACATGTTGCTGGGCAGCCTGTCTTCCTGATCAATTAAACTCACCGCCCGGCTTCCTGATTGGCCAGGAAGCCAGGCATCCTCGGCAAGTGAAGTACTTCTACTCGATATCGAAAAACCAGTATTGGTGCATCCCTATTTAGGAGGACCCTGCTTTTGGTGGGAGGGTCAAGTGATACAAAAGGTAGTAATTGTGTGGGATGAATTAATGGAAGAAGTAAAAGTTCAGTTATTATATTAAGGTGGGATAGGCTTCCCTGAAGAAATGAGTTTTCAAGGATTGCCTAATGGTGGACAGAGTTGGAGATAAATGGACAGATTGGGTTGGGGAGTTTCAGAGGATAGGAGACACTCTGGAGCAGTCCTTAAGGAGAGCATGGGAGGAGTTGACAAGGAAGCTGGAGAGCAGAAGGTCTTGGGAGGAGCAGAGAGGATGGTTTGGGTGATATTTTGAGATAAGGCTAGAGATGTAGTCGGGGGCAGAGTTTTGGATGGCTTTCTTTGTGGTTGTTAGCATTTTAAATTGTATGTGTTGCGCTACTGGAAGCAAGAGGAGGGATTAAAGTGGGGTGGCAGACACTGAGCAGTTGGTGAGGTGGATGAGTCTGGTAGCAGCATTTATGATAGACTGAAGTGCCTCATTTACCATAGCTAGCCTGTTTAGTAGTAGGCCAACAATGAAGGTGTTTTAGTAGTGAAGGCAAGAATGTTTTGCTGGTCACCTGACTAGCTTTCTCAAAGGTGGTCAGATGGCCATGGAAATGTCTCCAAGAAAAATACAGCAAGTCCAGTTATTTTGATTTATTTTTCACAGATATAACATGATCTGGATGAATGAGAACCTTCATAGACACGTCTTGAACCAAAGTCTTCTCCAATACAGTTATCTTATGTGATCTATGTTATAAACGTGATTCTATGACCAGACCTTTCCTTATGTATTATAGCAAGGTGTGTCGGTAACAGAGCTGATTGTCAATCTAGAATATTTTCTACTTTGATATGCATCTACTAGCCATACAGCATGCTACTGACACTAGAAGAGGAACCTGGTAGAATTGTTGGATTGTCTTGAAGGTCACCTTTGGAGGTCTTGTGATGGTAATATTGAGCATGGGTGGTTTTTAGTCCATAATAATGTACCTGTTAATATTTGATTAAGTGGATAACATCTATTATTAAAAAAAAGTATCCCCCTGGATGGGTGTCACATTTACCTTGGATATCAACTTATTAAACAGCAGAATTTGGCCCTTACTGAACCGCTACACCAATATATAGAAGATAAAACATTGAATCTGGTACAGTTGTTGGAGGTGGTATACTCACCACAGTTTTTTACCTTCTGAGGTCTCCTCTGATGTATATAATGCCGGTGTATAGTCAGTGGTATATTTGGTTTGGGGCTGCCCCAGGCAAGACGAAACTTGGGCAACCCCCAATCTAAATTTGCCCCACCCCTTCCTGTTTAGGACATTTTGCGTAACCTGTCAGTCGCTGGATATCCGGGAATCCGGGGTCTCAGGTTGGTTGTGCAGGATCTATGGTGGGCACTTCAGGGTCTCTGGTGGGCTCTGCGGGGTCTCAGGTGGACTGTGAAAGATCTCTGGAGGGCTCTGCAGGGTCTGCTTAATTGGGCAGCCAAGGCTGCCTAATTCAGAACACTGGCTTGCCTCACTGTTTTGGTGGCAGCATTTTTTGCCGCCCAAGGAAAACGCCTTGTTTGCCTTGCGGTGAATATGCCCCTGTGTATGGTACCACATTCATGTGATCTCTATTGACATGCTGTATATTTTCTCCCAACATTATCTGATAAAGGAGACTTGGTTCTGAAGAATGTCATAAAGGCCACCAGTCCACTGCAAATCATTGGTGTGTCTGAAGGAAAAGACATCACTGCCACCAGCTGTAAGCCTATATAGTGGTTGTCAAAAGGTATGTTTGTGGGCACTTGTAGAATTACCATTACATTCCTTATATGGAGACTACATTTTCTGCATATTTAACCTAAGTTTTTGATTAAATTAACAAAAATAATAATTTTGCATATTTTTTGTAATAATATAGCAGTCCCACGGTGTCATAGGTTGTTATGGTGTGTCCACCTGCATCCTAGTACCCGGTGAAGCTGTGCCACTCAGCTACCAGTCATTCACTGACATGATGTGGGTTGCACAGCCTCATTGGTTGCAGGGGATAGATGGAGGTTCGATGCGTGGATGAACTGACCACACCATTTGCCCGATCATCGAAGTGGAAACAGCTTGTATTCGCGTTGAACTTCATGTCTACATGTGTGTACTCCTGTGATGACTGCATGGCATTTGTGTGATTGAGTGTACATACATATTAAAATAAAACAGTACTAGATTGGGAGCACTTGTATCCCCAAGACATACCACTGTATTTCTTTCACCAGTTTCCTCCAAACCAGAACGCACATTTTCTAACAAAAGCACCACTGCAATATCTTGTTTGCTTTATCAGAATCATTGATAAAATGTCATAAAGATTTATTATGAACATACAACTTAGTTGGGTTGCTGTGGACACAGGTGCCCTACTGTAGCTTTAGGTCTTGGTTTAGAAAGACACATGTCTTGTGTTGGTAGTTTGATTGCTTTGCTTGGGGAGCCCATAACATGTACTTACTTCACTGGCACTAACATCATACTAATTATGTGCTTCCAATAGAATCATACTAGATCTATAGGGTGCATTTCCATTCTGTCCAACTGAGACACATAGATAAAGACAATCCTTACTTTACGTATCAGATAAACTGGATTGAATGTGAACAGAAGAGAGAGGTGTGTGCTAATCTCCATCCAATTATCTGCTTTAGATTGTATCAGTTGTGTGACAATTATGATGACAGAAAGAGATGAAGGGACACAGTGGACTAGTCAGGTCTGTAGATGTTTGCACGTTCCTTAAGAGAAGTTACTTATATACATACTGCAGTGCTGTGGTGTCAGTTGTATCTCTCAGTCTGTCATCATTACACTTACTTCTTCATTCCATAATAGGTCCTGTCACATACCTGTCTAATTATTACTTTCAGGTTTCTAGAACATCTCCTTTGGACGCTTTGCCATATTTGTAGAAGCTGTATGCTCACATCCCTGACATCTTCATATCCACATTACTAAGTCACATCTCCAACATTAACATCAAATTGTGATGATCCATACACACATTACAGTTCCAAACTCCCTTTTCAGGTCTCTTCCTTGTCTCCCTTCCCTCTCATGGTAGCCTTGATTATGGTTCTCAGGCTCTGGGTCTCTCATGGGGTTTTACCTCTCATAGTAGCCTTGATTACCCTTCTCAGGCTCTGGGTCTTCCATGGGGCTTTACCTCTTATAGTAGACTTGAATATCCTTCTCAGGCTCTGGGTCTTCCATGGGGCTTTACCTCTCATAGTAGACTTGGTTTTACCTCTCATAGTAGACTTGATTACCCTTCTCAAGCTCTGGGTCTCCCATGGGATTTTACCTCTCATAGTAGCCTGGATTAGCCTTCTCAGGCTCTGGGTCTCCCATGGGGCTTTACCTTTCATGGTAGCCTTCTCAGCTCTGGGTCTCTTTTGTGTCTCCAGTAAACAGTATGTCTACCTCTGATGGGGAAAACATGGACTAATAATGAGCTGATGTTTAAGGAAATTAGTCAATTTAACATGTAACTGGTTAGAGACTGAAGTAACAGAAGGGCTTCCCTTACACCTCTGCTCCAAACACCCCTGGAGTGGTAACAGGGAATGAAAGGGAACAGAGTGGTAAGGGTGCCGAGAGTCCAGTCCACAGGTGCTCACTTCTAGTAGATGACATGGTGGCACGGGGTTCATGCAGAGCACAGTGGAGGTCACCAAGGAGTCAGTTAAGGGTGCCACTGAGGAGCAGACTGGAACAGCAGCTGGAAGGAACACTGCAAACTCATGACAGGATGTCATGGAAGCCTGGTCTGCAGCAGGCTGTGGTCGGCATGTAGGCGGGGTTCACTCTTCAGGTGTTTTGTGGGTGTTCCCTTTAGGTTGGCTGGGTAACCCCGTGCATGCAACTCGAAACCAGATACCCCACGGTCAGGGGCCACGGCCTTGGCCTCGTGCAAACACTCCCTCACGTGTAGTACTGCGTACACAGGGCCTCAAGGCTTCAACCGCCTCTGCGGTCTTCGGCGCTTCCTCCCCCTTAGGGAGAAAGGCCACCATGAACGGCACCCTGTGTCAGGCATAGCCCCATTGCGCACCTACCCTCCTCAGATAGTTACAGCCACAATACAGTCCAACATCACACTCCGGTAGAACCCGACCTTCTCAGAGGTTGGAGGGAGAAGAACCAGTCCACACAGATAGTCTTTTTGTTGGTTTTACTTGAAGGTAGAAACAGAACAAAGTATACGTTTCAGCCACCCCTGGGTGGGATGACGGCACCATTCTTGTTACTTGCTTGGTGTTACACTTTAGAGAGAGAGAGGTACATCTGCCCAGGTGCAGCCCAGAGTCCACAACTTACTTCGGCCAGAGGCCCACTGGCAAATATCATCAGTCTTCTAGCACTTCACTATTCTCCGGAATCCCATCCTTGTCAGTCCTAGCATGGTGGGTTTCCCCCTGTGGGGAAACTAGGGAATCTTTGTAGCTCTACATAGTCCTAGGCCTGGTCCCGTCCTTCCCATGGACCAGCCTATGTTCAAGAATCAGTCTCTCTCCAGAGACTCTGCAGACAGTCTTAGACTTCTGCTCTCCTGTACTGAACTCCACAACTGAACTGCCTACCCCCTCTCGGGCGCCCCCTATAAATCAACTCTCCTGGGACACAGAGTCTTCCCAGGCCAGAGCTGCATCTATCTCCAGGGCACCATGGGGGCATCTAGTGGCCGTTGGCCGTACTGCACCTACCTACAGGCAGCCAAGAAGGCAGGGAGAAAGTAGAGGCATGGTTAGGAGGCAGCACAAAGTCACAACAGTAAGTCATCAGAGACAGAGATGTGGTCAAGAAGCAGGCTGAGGTTACACCAGAAGGTCAGCAGAGATGAGACTTGGTCAGGAACTAGTTCACCCAGCAACAGGCAGACGAAGACAAGATCAGAAGCAAGTTGGGTCAAAACAAGAAGCCAGAGTAGAGACAAATCTATAGGCAGGCTGCGTCAGCAAGCAGGTCACAAACACAGGTGCAGGTACGGGTCACAGGGAAAAATCTGAAGGCCATCCAGCAACTTCCTAGGTTAGCTCTGTTCACTAAATAGGCCATCTGGTGCCAAGCCTGGTATAGGCATGCATGTCCATGTGCCTGTATACCCAAGCGTCCGCACAGCATGTCTGCGTAGATTAACGTGCATATGAATTAATGTGCTAGTGAAAGCAATTGGCAATGACATGTCGCACGTTGTCTCTTGATACTGTCCTGACACTTACTGGTAGGGGGATATTGTAAACGTGTAGTAAATGACAGCTGCCTCCTAACTTTTGAGTTTTTCTCTAGTCTAGTCTTTCCATGGAGCTGGAAAAGTATCAAGTACGGTACTTGGTATCTGTGTGCATCCCTAAGTAATGCCCTTAATTTCCTACTGCAATAATATATAAACTTACAAATCGTGCATTAAAAAAATAAAACAATTAATGTATAACTTCCTCTTGGAAAGTTTCAACACAAGCTTGGTTCTCTATGTCCAAGTGCAAATGTACAACGAATAACTCTAGTCTATGACTTTATTCTATAGTTTCTAATGGCAGAGGTCTTGAGGCTGTATCTGGTGGAGCTAATATTCCAGTTAATTGATCTCTTAACCCAAGCCCCCAGAAATACCTATGCCAGCCTTTTGATGTTAACCTGCACTCTTTCCAGGTTAAATAATCTTAATACATGTTTTAGCCTTCGCAGCTGGGTATCTGCTCTAACCTCTTTACAGCTTCTCTGGTATCCCCATTCAAGATCTGTGTAAGAACCCTCCGCCAACCGCGCATGCGCCAAGTGCACAGTCCCGTAACGCGCGGCAACACGGTCTTCTGCGCATGCGCAGTCGAGTCCATCCAGCAATACGGAAATGTGCCAAAGTGGAGCACAGGAAGTGACACATCACAGTCATCACTTCCCCTATATAAACCCAGCCTGAGCACCACCATATTGCTGGATTATCTTCAGCTCTCCCCTGTTCCTGTACTGCTGTGATCTCCTGCTTGACTTGTTGTGACCCGGATCTGCCTTGACGACTCCTGCCTGCTGCCTGCCCTCAACCTTGGACTTGTTTATTGGACTCCTCTTATGCCTGACCCTTTTGTACTTTGAACAAAAAGGAGGGTAACAGTGTTTTACTAGAGAGAACACTGTGGAAGGAGGTTATTGAATTGACCGAGACCTATGATTCATATCAAAATATAAACTTTATTGATTACAAAAATTATGTTTCCGGTGTCTGTTATTTCACTTCTCAGATTACTATTAAAAGAACAACGTTGTTCATGACACTCATACTCCCATTCATTCATACAGACTAAGCGTTCCCACAAAACTTGGCAGTATTTGATTTCCTGGTAGTTCCCTGAAATGGGAATATCCTCAATGTTATACCCTTTTCTACTCCATGATAAAGTTCCTGCTTAGAATTAATATAGGAGGTGATTTATTCATGCCTAAGGGGTCTCCAAATTCTTTTTCATCGTATATGGTTGCTCCTGGTATACAGTCAATTTAAGGGGGAAAAAGAAACTCACGGACTTAAAAGGACAAGAGGGGTAAGAGACGACGAAAAGTGAGTACGGTAGACAACTATATAATATCAACAGGTCCCGCACTAGTCTCCCCCTTAAATTGACTGCATACCAGGAGCAACCATATACGATGAAAAAGAATTTGGAGACCCCTTAGGCATGAATAAATCACCTCCTATATTAATGCTAAGCAGGAACTTTATCATGGAGTAGAAACGGGTATAACATTGAGGATATTCCCATTTCAGGGAACTACCAGGAAATCAAATACTGCCAAGTTTTGTGGGAACGCTTAGTCTGTATGAATGAATGGGAGTATGAGTGTCATGAACAACGTTGTTCTTTTAATAGTAATCTGAGAAGTGAAACAACAGACACCGGAAACATTATTTTTGTAATCAATAAAGTTTATATTTTGATATGAATCATAGGTCTCGGTCAATTCAATAACCTCCTTCCACAGTGTTTTCTCTGGTAAAACACTGTTACCCTCCTTTTTGTTCTGACTAATTTTGGTTAAATGACCTTTGAGGACCTATTCAAATGATTAATTAATACTAAAGGGGAAATTTCCGATTTGTACTAGGTGTGACCATACATGGTCCAATTCTATCCCTGTTTGAGATCGATTACAGACCCCATTTAGATAAAAATACATTAACCCTATTAAGATAGAAAGAAACAGGTGTCTGTACCCGCACTTCTCAGGTTATCACAAACTGGGAAATTCCATATCCGGTATAATTATCTATTCGGTATAAAAAATGGCATATACATTAGGTATAGAAATTGATGAAGAGATCAGAAATACTTTTAGGAGAAATGACACACAGATCCAAGAAGCCGAAATAATAATACGTAATAAGTTTAGACAGCATAAGAAACTGGTCATAAGGCACCTAAACCGCAAATGGGACATTATGTCCCTGGAGTCTTATCTCCAAGCTGGAATGATCCCAAGAGGACTCAGAGAAAGAGTCGTCCCAGCGGAACATTTGCATAATGACCGTTTCTTACAAAAATGGCAAAAAGAATGTGTGGAGCATGGCCTAAATATTATTAAACTTATAATTGAGGAAGAAAAAATGCAAATGCAGGAATTACAACAACAAATAGAAGAAAGCTCGATAAATTTAGAACCGTTAAAAGAACAGGAGTCTTTTAAAAAACAAAATGAATTCCTACGCAAGGAAATAGAGAGGATTCAGAGAAATTTAAGACAGGTCAAACAAACCAAATATCAGAGAGATCTAGAACGAGGGGATATCTTTGATATGGCATTAAAAAGGGGGAGGAGTCAGTCCAGAAAAAGACAATCCAGAAGTAAAGATCGTTACACGGAGGAGACAAGTGAAAGTGAAGGAGAACATACACGAAAAACAGTTAGTTTTTTAGAATTGGAGGAGGAGGGATTTACGAAATTCAAAAGAAAAGGAAAAATAGAAGAAAAAGGAGAGGGAAATCCAAAAAAACAAGACAGAGGTCGAGAGTACAAAATACAGACGAGAAACATGAATCGACATACATAACCCCAGAACACACACAGGAAGAGGAATCCTCTCTAAATGTGATCAATTTAACAGACCACGAATTAAACAGTCACCATATAAACCTTCTGAAACGAGGTTTATCATTTTCACCAACGGATGGGATGGATGAATTTACAATATTTAAAGACTTAAATTTGTTTCTAAGGAAAATATATCTGCGGTACATACATGAACGGAAAGTAATCAATCCCTCCTCCCTAGAAACAAATATAAATAAAAATAAAAATGATAGGGATATCCAAGCTTTAAAGGACCTCGAAGCCCTCCTTGAGGAGAATATGGGGGAACCTCTAGACGAACCCCCAACGAGGAATACCCATCTAAGATTAAAATCCAAAACAATGCCAACGTTTACAAATAATAGATACATTGCACTCTTTAAAGATTTGGTAGAAAAAGACTTAAAAAGAACCACCTGGGAGATAAAAGGACAAGATAACTTAAACCCTATGGAAAGAAAAGCACTAAAAGAACTGAAAGATATCCCCGACCTGATAATAAAAAGTAGTGACAAAGGGGGGAACGTGGTATTAATGACTGAGAAGATGTACGTTAGGGAAGCCAGGCGCCTTTTAAATGACAAAGACACCTATAAGAGACTTGATAGTTCCCCTTTCAAAAAATTAATTTGTGACTTTAATTACAAAATAGAAGTCGCAAGAGAGGTGGGACTACTGTCTAAAAAGGAGTCTGGCTTCCTGAAAACGAATACATTCAACACCCCGACGTTTTACATTATTCCAAAAATCCATAAGAATAACATAAACCCTCCAGGGAGACCCATAGGGGCTGATTTACGAAGCCCAACACGCACACG
>NW_017307947.1:272255-289774 GCF_000935625.1 Nanorana parkeri | reverse complement strand
ATGTGGAGTCATTGTACACATCCATACCACATGAATGGGGTCTAAAAGCAGTTAGCCACTTTCTGGATCTGAGTTATCCAGAAATGGCAGCACAAAATGAATTTCTCATAGAAATGTTAGAATTTGCCCTCTCCAACAATTGTTTCCAGTTTGCAGGACTATACTATAGACAACTAAAAGGGACTTCAATGGGAGCACCATGGGCACCCGCCTATGCGTGTTTACATTTGGGCCTTTGGGAAATGGAGGTGGTCTATGGGCACCCCCTATACCTGAGCCATGTTAAAACATGGCTCAGATATATGGACGATGTGTTAATGATATGGCAAGGCAGCGAAGATCAACTAAATGAATTTATCTCAGAATTAAATATAAATAACCGTAATCTAAGACTAACATTTAATTCAAGTGATCGGGAGATCCCCTTTTTGGACTTAATGATTGGGTTTGGGATGGGGAGACTGACCACAAGAACTTATAGAATACACCTCTGCATGCAAATAGTCATCACCCCCTATCGTTAAAACAAGGAATCCCCACAGGGCAATTCCTGAGAATAAAAAGGAATTGCACAGAACATAGGGACTATGTGAATGAATCCAAATCCCTTTATACTCGTTTTAGACAGAGGGGATACTCACATAGAACCCTCCGGACAAGTAAAACAAAAGTAGGAAAGAAAAATAGAGCAGAGATTCTGAAAGGAAAAAATAGTGAAGAGGGGAAACAAATAGAAGAGAAAATAAACCATGTGAGAATGATAACCCAATATGGATCAAGTTGGCCAAAATTAAAACAAATTTTTGAAAAGCACTGGCATGTTTTGAATTTATGCCCGACACTGACAGACATAGTTGGACCTCGACCACTCCTAACAGCAAGGAGAGCAAAAAACTTAAGAGACCATCTAGTTAGTTCGGAATACAAACCGAGCCAAAAGAATCCATCCATGCCAATGCTCCCAAAAATAAAAGGAATGTACCCTTGTGGTAAATGCCATATATGCCCATATATAGAAAAAACAAAACAATTTAAAGACTCAGAGGGAATAAAAACGTACCAAATCACACAGTTTATTAACTGTAATACAGAAAAAGTAATATACATGTTAGAATGTCCCTGTAAAAAAGCATACATTGGGAAAACAAAACGACAGTTACGCACACGTATAGGAGAACATCTAAGGGATATTAAAAATAAAGACACAGATAGCCCTATAGCAATACATTTTGCAGAACATCATAAGTCCTCACTCGAAGGCCTGAGGGTAAAGGGGATATATGCCCTAAACCTCCCACCTAGAAGAGGTGATTTTGATAAAATACTCCTGCAGAAGGAGAAGATGTGGGTATATAGATTAAATACCCTTCTACCCTCAGGCCTGATTAATGAAATTAATCTGAATGTCTTTCTGTGAATAATTAATCCACAGATATATAAAAAAATAAGAGTATAAATGCCTTCTTTAATGTATATACCATTATGACTATTTACTTTGTTTCCCAGTTGTGAATTTACGCTTAGTCTGTATGAATGAATGGGAATATGAGTGTCATGAACAACGTTGTTCTTTTAATAGTAATCTGAGAAGTGAAACAACAGACACCGGAAACATTATTTTTGTAATCAATAAAGTTTATATTTTTATATGAATCATAGGTCTCGGTCAATTCAATAACCTCCTTCCACAGTGTTTTCTCTGGTAAAACACTGTTACCCTCCTTTTTGTTCTGACTAATTTTGGTTAAATGACCTTTGAGGACCTATTCAAATGATTAATTCATACTAAAGGGGAAATTCAAGGTATATCAGAACTCCAGGGAACAACCCCCCTTTTCCCTTTTGTACTTTGCCTGATTGGAACTGACCCTGGCTCGTTTACTTGGATTTTGGTTTGCACGATGTTCATCACAACTGGCACTCGTGCCACTCATTGTCCACTTGGTCTCTGTACCCATCCCCAGAGTCCTCAGGACACGAGGTGCAAGGGAGGCCTCCTCACACATACAGTCTCCACACAGGTATGTGACAATCTGGTTCTTCTGGTTATGGAGCATATGTAGCACCTAGACCTGCCCCCTACAACCATTGCTTGGTTAGATTGGGGGCAATAGCCAAGTCTTATTGCTGTCACTTTGTATGAGGGAGCAGGAGTGTTTAGCCTACCAGTTTTTAGAAAGTCTGTACTTACATAGGATTTTCAGGGCCCTAAAGCACTGGATTTGGTTGGTTAAATGTGCAATAAAAGCAGTTACTTTGGATCATTTTCTGCAAAGCTTCACTGTTAACTTATGAAACCAATTAAGTGAGTACAAGGTTATATTAAAGTATATGTAAAGCCATTTTTTAAGTTTTGGATAGAGTAGAGAAGGGTTTTTGTAATTTATATATGTGTGTATGTGTGCATTTATTCCTGTATGTGTCCCATTGGGGAGATTTTCCCTTCACTTCCTGTCTTAGAGACAAAATGGGAAATGAGATGAAATCATCCTCCAAATTGAGGAAAAATCCCCCTCTGAAAGACATTTGTTGACCAGAACAGGTGCCCCTGATTATTATCAATATTTATTATAACTGAAATAGAAGGTGTGTATTCTCATATTATATGTAGTCCAGTGCTGTACCCTTTATTGGTATTGTTCTTTTAGATCCTCCTTGCACGGCTCCCCCATTTATTTTGTCCCACTGATTCTATTCTTCCAGTTTTGCTTCTATTTTTCTTTATAAAATATAATAACATATTTCAAATAAATAAAAAGAACAGGTGCCCCCATTGGAAGACTTTGCCTCTATTTAGCTCCTGTGATTACTGTAGAATCTCTGGTCACTATTTATTTTGTTGACAATGTTTACACACATCAAACAAATCAGCTCATTTGTGGCCAGTCGTAAGAAACATTAAACTGTATTTAGACCCGTGAATTCCATTCTGCCAGTGCATGTATGTAACGACTGCCTTAGTTTTCTTTTGTTAGGTTTTGTTTCTTTATTTACAATTGGTAAAGTTGCCCCTAACACACTTCCTGTCCTAGGGTGACAATGCACATTTACTGCACTGTATCTATGCAGGAGCATCTTTAACTAATACAAAAACAGCACAGCCAGAGAGTACAGGAAGTTATCAGCTCATAAGATTTCTGTCAGGATCAACAGGTATATATCATTTTTTTTTTTTGCAATTATCAAACAGATACATGCAAACAACAAAACACTTTCAATGGCATATTTAACAGACCAAAAGAGCAAAAGAAGGAAATTTAGACAATCAATTCCCTGGTTCCTCATTCCATGGCGATGACACGTTTACATATGAAGTACTTACAGGTAGTTGTTTGATTACACAAGTACTTTGTTCAAGAGTCAGTCCAGTAAATTGCAGTAACAGTGTTTTATACAGCTCTGAAGGAGCCGCTGGAATAAGCCGGGTCATCACTAGTCTGTCTAGGGGTTTGATCTTCAGCTGCCTCACTAGCATTCAACCGCCCTCTTCTAGTGCCCACAAAGCTGATGTCCACTCCAGTAATGCAATGCTGAATAACCTTTTTTAAACTTCTTCACACTGGGGAGAGAGGGTATAGGGATTCTAGACATCCAGGGAGTAACAGACATAGACTCCAGGCTCACCAGACCTTTTAAGCATCTCAGTGTAGATCCACTTGTAGTACAGCGAATAGCAATTGGAGTAACATATGAGCAGGGATGAGTACAGATCCTCAGCAGAGACACCAACTATGCTCCAGAGGTCCTCCACATTCCAGGCACCTCCAGCTGACATCAGCTTCTCTGGTTCTCCTCCTCTGGCAAACAACACAGGCCTCCTCCGTACTAGAGGCCTAGGGAAACTCTTCCCGCACTCCAGCCTCTGCCCACCCCCAGGCCTCAGGTGTAGCCTGGGAGTGGCTGGACAGCATCCAGCCCTAATCCATGGCTAGTCCCAACTAGTCTCAGCATATGGCAAATCCCTCCAGTATATGTGCCCTATCCCAGCATGCACCACTGGTTGAGAGAAACCCAGTGATCGGCTGCTGCACTGTACATACACTAAAGTGCCTCTCATTGGCTGTCCCACAATACAACAAAGTCACACTCCACCCAGGTAAGTACAATCAATGCCAGGAATTACCAGGCTGACTACAGCCCTGGCAATCACTAAATGTCTAGTAGCAACCTCACAAAAGGTGAAGGGGACTACAAATACATAAACGTTTATGCTGTTATTTTTATTTCTTTACAGAATTCATAATTTAATATATACAAAACACTATACATTCACTTTAAAGACTCTATAGCTCACACAATATTTATATTTAAGCTTTGTGTAGACACCAATGTGCAACATTTTCCCTTGGCTCCTCCATCTATCACTGCCATCATATCAAAGCCTTTTAGTCCTAGTTAACATTTTAATAAATTTCACATTTTAAATATGGAATAGTAGGGGGGAAGGCTAGTCATATATAGTAACTCTGGTGGGGAGATTTCACCTCTAGTCTCTGAGAGACATGAGAAGCTATGGAATAGTCTAGTCTACCAGTATGCATCCCTTCCTATGACCAATGAACCATTATTGGTGGACTGACTCTTGAGAAATACCCTTCACCATGTGAAAATTGATAAAAGCTCCCTTCCACAAAGTGACATTGTAGAATTCTAAGGACAGGCCACCGCGGTGTGTGACTGTTCTCTGCACACAGCTGTTCATCCTTTAGTCACACGACTCTCTACACGAGTGGCTTCATGTGCTATGCTCTGTGCTAATCTAGCAATGGGAGATTGTTGTTTTTCCCGCGGACACACCCTGGAGTCACTCTTGTTCCGCCATCGCTGTCAGCAAGCGTTGCCTACAAAAATATGCCAGGATTAATCTATAGAGGTCTATGTAAATTCTAACCTTTTCTTTTTTATTACTCTTCAAACAGAAGATAAACTGCCAGCAGTCAGCAAGCTGGCAGAGGCTTAAGAGGGCCAGTCACCGATATGAACTATTACAATTGCTCAGTGCTTTGTATGCCCAATCTTACTACTTAGACAAACCTCCCTACTTTGCCTGTTTTGGATGGACGGTATATGGACACTAGTCTATACACAAGTATAGTCAATGGATGCAAGTTTATAATGGCCCCATGTTCAATCCTTAAAGTGTGCTTTTTTGTAGTGTTGGATAGAGTAGGGAAGGGTTATGCCGGCCATTAGACATCTCAAATTTCAGCTTATTCCCACAAGTTGGACAAGAGAAACCTTGAGAACCCCTATCAAGCCTTTACTGCTATAGACAAATCCATCCAGCACCTCAGCCAGAATGCCACTGACAGGAAGTACGTGGCTACTGCTGAGAGCGTATTGAAGATCATAATATAGAAAAAGCCATCACCCCATAATGAGCCTCAGTTGTTTATTGAGGGTTCAGTAAGACAGGTGACAAAGGAAGAGTGCCACAAAAAAAATGTCCCCCTACTGATGTTTCAAGGTCCTATGATGCCCTGAAACGCTGGTGGACAAACATGTTTTTTGGGACTTTTTCTTTGTCACCTGTTGTGTTGAACTGAATTATAACCATGAACAGGAATAGAGGAGACATTTTCCAATGACGTTCCTCGGTTCGAACCCTGGCCAGGTCACTATCTGCAAGGAGTCTGCATGTTCTCCCTGTGCTTGTATGGGTTTCCTCCGTGTACTCTGGTTTCCTCCCACACTCTCAGGAAAACTTATGTGTACCTTAAAGCAGAAGGCCAGGTAAAAATGTTCTTTCTCTTGCAGTGGGGCTACTCCCGCACTGCAAGGGTTAAGTGCTCATTTTTGTCTAGGTTCAAAAATAACAGTGACCACTGGCCATCCAATCCTGGGTGGTGGGAATTATTTCATCTGAATCTATTTGAATGGCTTTTTCCAGCGATAGCTATTGTTTCCCCAAAAAACACAGCCATTAATTCTTGATGCACAGACATGCTCGGTCAATGTCTTTATGGAAAGATCTTTAAGCAGTCAGATCTTCCAGTGCCCAGCTCCTGTATATCTAAGGTAACGTGTTCCGCCAACAGCTCTCTTATCTTCAGAAGGAAGAGCTGCTAGTGGATTTAACCTCTGGTGCCCCTCTGTGCTACAATTGCTGATAAGACACTTTTCCCATAAGGAGATCCTCATCTGTACAGTATCAGCCTCACAGGTAATGGAAGTAAGTGAGGCCCTAATGTAAACACTCCTCACAAGCTCTGTGTAACCTAAGTGGAAGGGCCGGTGTTAACTATTACTACCGTGTAATGTTATATGCCTATGATTACCTCTACTACCATGGATCCTCGTAGTAGAGGACATCATAGCCATCATCGTACGTTGTGCTATCCTGTGCTATCCTATGGACAGGACCGGATTTACTCTCTCTGCTGCCCCATGTCCAGGTCCTCAATGCTCCCCCCTTCCCGCCAAACCTTGCCCCCATGGAGTATGGCAGACCTGCAGGCTGCATACAAGTGATCTCAGTGACATCGCTGAGATCACTTGTATAAAACAAGCGGCGGCTTCCCCACTGTACATTTAGTTATGCTTGCCCAAAAGCAGGGCTAAATATAGAAAACAACTACCCACCTGGCTCCCGCAACTGCATGTCCCGGGCATCAGGAGATAGGAATTCTACACCCCCTGCTGCCCCTGTACTCCCTGCTGCCCAGAGGCCAGGCCTTGGTTGGCCTTGTGGGAAGTCCTGCACTGCCTATAGAGAGAGGAGTGGGAAGATTGCTCTTCAATCTGTGATCCCTTCTGTTCCAGGAGTACTTGGCCACTGATGTCTGCTGGTGCCCATACACATTAGACCCTTAACAATAGACATTAGATCTTCACTGATCCAGCCATTTGTGACTGTCATCTTTTTATAGGCACCTCTGAACCTGTGATTGAGGAAATAGCGTTTGCCAATGTCAGAATAAAACTGTAAGTATAGATATACAGCGCTGTATATCCATTTCTACCTGTCCAAAAGCAGTTACGCTTTAGTATAACAGGTTTATATCTTTTACCTGGTTAAGGAAGTCCTGAGCGCAGAATATTAATAGATTATAAATCCATAATATTACAGTTGTCACCAGAGCAGGAGTTAAGAGTACATCTTGCAACGGGGACACCTGTTCTGGTGCTAACAGAGAGGGCAATTCCCTTCTGTTGTGTCTCTAACACAGAAGGTCAAGGACATCTACCCAATGGGAAAATGAGATGACACAAGTTAGTTCCCTTCCCTGGTCTGTCCAAAATTAAAAAAATCTATATTTGGTTTTACAAGCACTTTTTATTGAAACCCCAACATACTAGAAAGAGAGATAGAGGGACCCTTATTCTATATAGAAACAACTCTTCTATGCTGTTGAAAACTATGGCATGTGTCTCAAACACCTCCTTATGCTTTATAGTCTAATGAAAAATCTTGAGAAATATATATAAATCCCATCATGCCTCGGACTCTGGGAGTCATGCCTGTGGCTCTCAGAGTCATGCAATGCCTCCTAGGACTTGTAGTACCACAACAGCTGGAGTGCCGAGGTTTCCCACCCCTGCTTTATATTAATTGCCAGAAATCAGGGATGTTATATGATTTTAGAGGCTCCAGGACGGGTTAAAATCCCAATTTATTCTCACCGTTACCAGTCCAACATATTTCCCTTATCTAAGAATGTCTCTGGATACCTAAAGGGTATTGCAGTCTCTCCTGTGCCAGACCCCAGAGCTCCCTGAGAGTATCCCCTCCTCAGTAAACACACAGATCTCCCAGTTTTCATCTTGTGCCGCTTATCTGATGATCCCTCCGTGTGATGGATCATATCTATAGCCTGCAGATCCTTCTTATTTATATTGGGCACATTTTTCAGCAGGACTCCTTCTTGATGTTTATGCTGCTTTGTAAATACAGTGTGCCCAGTCACCGTTTGATCGATGGATGCCTTGAGACAATGGAGGGGTGGTATAAAACATTAATACTTCTACCGGGATCTGGACATTGTGTGATGGCCTCCATACGCTATGTATTATAAGTGACTAGAGGCTCAATTCCCAGAACTCAAAGATAAGGAGTCTTAGTCACACCATGTGGCTTTAATTCTCCAATCTCATTGGACAATAATAACTGTCACTTTTGTTGAAAATAAGGATCCTTATCATGCTGTGTAAGCCTTGTGATTGAGTGTTATGACTGCTACTTATCTAACTCATCTACGTCCACCATTTGTGGTCAGCCCAACTGCTTGCCTACATGGGATAAGCACATTGCCCATGTTTGTCTTTTCTTTTATTGTTGCAATTGGTAGTAAAACATTAGGGGGACTACGTGTTACCCATAAAACTTGTACAACACCCATTGCCTACTTTCTATATACATTTGATGTGATACATCAAACTGCAACATGGAAGAAGCAAATGCAGTAGCCCAT
The DNA here is from genome assembly GCF_000935625.1 of Nanorana parkeri. NCBI lineage: Eukaryota > Metazoa > Chordata > Amphibia > Anura > Dicroglossidae > Nanorana > Nanorana parkeri. The sequence goes on along the minus strand of NW_017307947.1, from coordinate 281,363 downwards.
AACAACCAATCAACAATTGCCTTCCTTTATAGAAACTGCTCATAACTGATGACAGGTGAAATATGATTGGCTGTTAGGAATTCTTCACTGCCATCATCACTGCTATTTGCACTCATCTGACTCAATTAAAGAATACCTGGGAGGATATTATTATAGGAGCTGACATTGATGCAGGAAAGTGGTTCCAAATAGGTAATAATGCCAAACTGGGCAAAACTTTCTTAACCCTTGCAGTGGGGCTACCCCTACACTGCAAGGGTTAACTGCTCGTTTGTGCCTAGAGAAGAAAATAGAAAGTTATACTCACCCCAACCTCGGAGTCGGCTTGCTCTTAGACCAGTCCTTCCATCCTCTCTCCTCCTCTGCTACAGTGGTCTATGATCCCTGAGTAGTCAAATTCTATGCATAGTGTATAGGAATTGAGGACGCCAAGGGACATACCATTGCTGCAGAGGAGGGAGAGAGAGGCTGGAGGGAGCATTGTCACAGCCAGCTTGGAGGATCAGGTGAGTATATCTTTGTTATTTTAATCCCTAGACCAAAACGAACACTTAACCCTTTGCTGTGCGGGGGTAGTAGCCCCATTGCAAGGGTTAATAAAGGTTTTGCCCGGAGTTCTGCTTTAAATAAACGTATGCATGTGTGTGTCTGTCTGACATGTATGATGGCTGATGAACGTTCATTTACAACATTGCGGAAGCGTGGAGCACTTCACTCACCGGCTCACCTCACCCTTAACCTTTATTACTTTTGTTATAAAATGTTACATTTTATCTTAATCCCAATGGTTCTGATACATCACTTAGTGTTCCGTCCTCAAAGTGGTTTAGTCTCCACATCCTATTTCTGAGGGTTTTCACCATTGCTTCATCCTTCATTACATCTCGGTGCTGCTGATCTCCTGCAGCCTCTTTGCAACAATTTCTGTCTACACGCACTCCAGTGATGACTGCATGGCATTTCTCAAGGCAGGTTTTCACTTTAGTGTACCCACCAAACACATGCTGCATATTATATTATGTTATCACCTTCAGTCCATCATGAATGCTGCTGCTAGACTCATCCACCTCACCAACCGCTCAGTGTCTGCAACCCCCCTCTACCAATCCCTCCATTGGCTTCCATCCCCCCCCCCTCTCTGTCAATCCCTCCACTGGCTTCCAATAGCCCAAAGGATAAAATTCTAAATATTAACAACCACTTAGAAGGCCATCCACAACTCTGCCCCCGGCTATATCTCAAACCTTGTCTCAAAGTATCACCCTAACAGTCCCCTCCGCTCCAACCAAGACCTCCTGCTTTCCAGCTCCCTCATCAACTCCTTCCATGCTCGCCTCCAGGACTTCTCTAGAGTATCTCCCATCCTCTGGAACTCTTTATCCCAACCTGTCCGTCTATCTCCCACATTGACTGCCTTTAGGCATTCCCTTAAAGCGGGCCATACACTGTACAACCATCGCAAGACCTTAGTCTTGCGATGGTTGTAAAGTGATTAAAAAAATGTACGATCTGCCCATCTTGGACAGGCAGATCGTACTCTCGATGACCGCAATGCTGAACGGGCAGTGTGCGGGTGCGCACACCGGCCGGTACGATTTTCGGCTGGTTTTCTAGCGTGCTCCTTAGACAAAAGACGTGCGACCGTACAGTAGAAACGGTCACACGTCTTCGTTCACACTGCTCGATTCTCGTACGATCGCGGGATTTCCCGCGATTCTCGTACGAGAATCGAGCAGTGTATGGGCACCTTAAGGCCCCGTTCACATTGAGCGATTTATCGCGCGGTAATTCCCTCGATATCGCCGCTATTTACCGCGCGATATCGCGCTCCAATGCTTGGCAATGGGGCAAAGGGTCCTGCTGTCGCGGGTCGTGTGTCGCTACAGCAGGACCCTTTTTGGAGCGCGCGACCCCATTGATTGCAATGGGGTTACATCCGCGCGGCAATTGCACACAATAAGGCACATGTACCTTTTTTTGCAACACACGACACGTGGCTTTTTATTACATGGGCGGAGACACGGCAGGAAACCACGCGATCCACGTGGCGGGATTGGGGTGCCTTTAGAAAATAATGGCACCACCAGCACTATCAGCAGTGGTGGGCGACTCCCTGACCACGCGGTTTAATGCACGATTGCCTCGCTGTCACGGATCGAATAGTGTGAACCTGGGCTAAGGCTCATTGTAGACCCGTATGGGCCGCCGGTCCCTTCTGTTCCCTCTATAGATCTTGGTAATGGGCAATAGAAGAGATTATTGCAGCTCTCGGATATACAGATCCTGATTATACCACCCACAACCATCGTATATTAATATATAGATTAGACTGTCTCTAAGAAGAGCTCTTGATTGGTCCAAACTGCAGCTTCAACATTTTAAGGAAGTTGTCAATGTAAAGGGTATCTATAAAAATAAATATCTAAACATAAACCAAAAAATCTCAACGCCAATACCGCTATCAGCTGCAAGCACTAGAGGAATCTACATTTCCAATAGTCCTAATATCGGTGTTTAAAATAAATCTATATTTCTTTATTAAATCTCCATAAGTTCTCTCCCGCTCCTAATAACCAGATCCATCTAGAAGTTTTTACACGTATGGAAGATGCCCATGGGATGGACTTCCTCAATGTACTGACACCATTTCACTCATCCTTGTGAATATGAACAGCCTGGTGTCACAACTTTCCTTCTGAACTACAACAATTCATCTGAACAATGTAACATTATCATTGCTTGCTGGGAGCAATGCATGATGGGATATGTAGTGTTGAGAAATGGAGATTACATCACATCAAGCAGCAGGGAAAGAGACACAAAGCACACTGGGAGTCCAGGAAGTTGTTGGAAGTGATGGGCAGACGGAAGGCGGCACTCACTACATAAAATGGATTTTTTTCCAGTAAGCTTTGATTGTATTATCAGACACAACTCTACTATGTATTCCTATTACACTGCTGATGTGATAACAGGAGAGGATGTGCTGGGATTTTACAACTCCGTTAACCACCTCCCATCCATTGGCCATTCCTGATTGGAAATGCTAGGACTCTACAACTCCTTCAATGCTGATATGAAATAGTAGAGAATGGCTCTTGCCATGTTGTAATTGTAATAAATGAATGGGTAACCCTGATGACCGAATGATAGTAGAAAGTAGCAGAATAACGATGATCTGCAATAAGGAGCTGCAAATGAGACCTTTCCCATGAACCGCTCATATCCCAGCGCTCACATTGATGTATCCCAGATAAGATTTCGTAAAGCAAAGAAGCAAAGCACCCGATCCAACAAACCGAGTGTATACAATGTATACAGACATCTTTATTTACATACATGTATATCATTTGTACATAGGCATTTGTAGAATGGATTTGACAACAATATGGCAGCACTTTAGTCTTCTGTGAAACGCTTGGGCTCTTATACGGGGGGGGGTTCGATCTTGTCTGACATTGACATTATTTTAATGAGGCTGACAGCACTTTGTTGTTCAACTTTTAAAGAACAACTCCAGGCAGTGAAAAAGTTAACTCTGACACTGGGGCTACCCCTGCAACCGCAAGGGTTATCTGCTCATTTTGGTCTAGAGTCTAAAATGACAAAGATATAGTCGCCTGATCCTCGGTCCTGCTTGGCTGCTAGAGTTTTAACCTCTTCCCCTCTGCTCCGGCGGTCTAAGCCCCACGGATGTCATTGGCTTGCATTAGACGCAAGGACTCCGAGGGACATTCCACAGCCTGAGCGGACCGGGAGAGAGTGTATCAGTCACCGCTGCAGGACTGATGATCAGGTGAGTGTATCTTTTTAATTTTAACCTCTACCAGAAAAAAAACAAAAAACCAAAAAAGAGCATTTAACCTTTGCAGCGTGGGGGGGAGGGGCCCTTCATGTCTAATACACTGTATAGACGTGATGCCATTGGCCCAGGAGAGAAGAGGCTGCAGTGACTGGACTAGCAGCCAGGTGGGACTGAGGATCAGATGAGTATATCTGGTTTATTTGACTGTCCTAGACAAAATGAGCATTTAACCTTACAGTGCAGGAGGGGGGTGTAACCCCACGACAAGGGTTCATTACTGCCCGGAGTTCTTCTTTAAGCAAGATGTAAGATTTATGTGCAGACCTTCCATCGTGCAGCAAAAATACCCCCACACCCTACAGTCTGATTTATAACTGATATTAAATTGATATCGAACTCTGATGGTTATTGATGATATAATAACGTTGCTACGATGTAGCATTTTCCACAGGATTCCACAGGAACATACGGAGTGATAAGTGGCTCATACAATGCAGAAATAAAAGCCACTCCACCTTCGCAGACCCGATATTCCATGGGAACTGCGGCGCTTAGCGTAAGTCTCTGCCGGACCCAATCAGCAGCAAATGAAAGGGAAATGAGCAGCCACTTGTAGGAATCCTCTTAATGGCGTCTCTTTATAAAAAGGCATAAAAGCACCTACAAAAATTGCTGCAAGTGGCACATACTGTAGGTTGACTGGGCGGTATAATGTAGATCAGTCTATAGCCGCCCATACACCTATAGATTAGCTGCAGATTTTCAATGGTCAGATGGAAAAAGTGGAACGGATTCCTTCATCTACGCTAAACTGTGTGTATGGGGGAATCTCCCGCTGGGTCAAGCTTCAGTATCTTGCAAGTCGGCGCCCTGGGTTGTCAAAATGCCTCGATCTGATTGGATGCCGGCATTGTTCAGGTGTTTTCAGAGCCAGCGGGGCCGACTAGCAAGATACTGAAGCTTGGCCCAGCGGGAGATTCCTCCATACACACAGTTTAGCGTAGATGGAGGAATCTGTTGCACTTTTTCCATCTGAACATAGAAAGTCTGCAGATAATCTATAGGTGTATGGGCAGCTTAAGTCTTCTGCAGTCTCCCTAAAACCCCAGCATGACCAAGATCAGTATGGCATGCTGACTCCTGGTATGGGAATGGCTGCCTGCTTACCTAATTTTTTACTAATTAAGACACTGATGGCTAAATTATAAACACATCAAAATATGAATGCCACAGCCGTCACGGTCCTGTGTACCACTGTGGATCCATATTGCCACAATAGATATGTAAGTGCACTTATTCCATAAAATAGTTGGCAACCTTTTCATTAATAAAAAATAAAAGTAAGACCTTATAATATTAAATAACACCTGATACAGGCTGCACCCTCCTATTAACGGAGTGGTAATATTAATTATAAAATATTAGATGTCAGTAATTAAATATCCCGTACCTCTCCGACAGACCCCCATTCCCTGAAGATTAATGTAAGAAGTCCATCTCTGTGGCAGACATGTCTCAGTATCCATGCAGGACACCCAATAATGGCTTGTGCACACAAATGCTTCAATGTATGCTGTAACCATGTTACACTGATGAGTAGTGCACTGAGCAAGCTTGGGGCAATAAATATAAATCTTGGCAGTACTGACATGAAGATGACAATTGCTAAACACTTAGGGGGTCTATTGATAAAATAAATCTGCATAGCCTATCCAGTGAAACTGCATACACATTTTTTCTGTGCAAGTTAACCAGCTGTTGAAAATGGAGAATAAATGAATGTTCTCAGTGTAATTTCTCTTCTGATCCAATGTGCTTCAATAGGTATACAGAACAGAGTGAATGGGGTGATACAGTATTATGGCCACTAGATGGCGCTGAGGATCCTAGGAAATGAATACATGTTAGTAAGAAGATACAATGTTATAATTCGAGAGAATGAGCATATCAATGTAACCACTGATACCACAGAGATAGTAATGGTTACATTTATATGATCATTCCTTCCAGTGTTCTCTTGAATTGTAACATTGTATCTCTTTACTAACATGTATTTATTTCCTATGATCCTCCGCTGATCTCTGTTTGTTATCTCACACAGAACGAATGTACATGCTGTTTCGTTAGACAAATAAGCTATGCAAAATCTTTATACTAAACCTCTTAGAGAGATTTGTATACATGCAGAAGGAACTGGGTGCCTTTGAATTATCTTTCTCATTCTGTATCCCTAACATGTGCAGGACATTGCAGTGCAATACTGTATATATCCTAAAGCATAGAACATTTTAACAAATTTCAAGGCTTAAGTCACCCAAAATACACAGCTGTAGCTGCCTGACTCACCTATATCCTCCAAGGAGCCAATCTCCTGCAATTTATTTTATTAGTCTTTGATAGCGAGAAGAGGAGATAGCATTTCTGTCGGTTTTTAATTCTGTGTAACCTCACTGAAGAGATTTATCTTCACTTCCTGTTCTTGTGACACCCTTATAAGAAATAGGGAAAGCAGTTGTCACTGGGACAGGGAGGCAGAGACGACAATAAAAACATTGCCAGAAGTTCTAACCTTTCTGTGCTCTACTAATAATGTGCTTTTGTTTCTGTCTGTTTCCTTTTTCAAGAGATTTACTACCAATTGCCTTTATGGGGAAGGAAGTTGAATCTCCTGAACAGGGACACAGCAATAACAACCCAACTGCAAGTGTAACCCTTCCCTGGTCTATCCAGCCTGCAATAAAAACTTTACACATATAGCAAAGGATATCTGTCTCTTCTCTACTGGACTCCGCCACATGAGGCTTCACCCGTATCCTCTGTTAGAACCCCTGAGCAGCCACCACCAAGGGGCACATTAAGCTTCTCATGGCCTCAAGGTGGTGCTACCATAATAAGACACCCTACCTGGAATCAACATATAAAACACAATTATAAAAATAATATATTAAATTTGGAAGGTCCAAAGGTTGGTGATGATCACCACAGAGGTGGGTGCCAGCCAGCCAGGTAGTACAGGTACGGGTAGCAGTGGTAGTTCTGGTAGAAGCTTATGAGAGAGTTCCGGCTCAGGTCGCCATCACGGCTCAGGATGGGGAGAGTTGAGGTCTTGTCCAGTTCATCCAGGTCAGTGGCCAGCTGTTTCCTCTTTGTTTTATATCTCCGGTTCTGGAACCAGATCTTCACCTGGGTCTCGGTCAGCTTCAGGCTCTTGGCCAGCTGGGCTCTCTCCGGAGCGGACAGATATTTCTGGCTGGAGAACTTTCTCTCCAGTTCTATCACCTGGGAATGTGAGAAGGCAGCCCGGGACCGCTTCTGAGGATGCTTGGCCACTTTGTCCTCCTCCGCTGTGGGCTGCTGAGGCGTCTCAAAGCCCAGCCGTTCCTCTGCCATCTGATCTTCTGCTAAAAGGGACAGAAGAGGACAGTGATTGGTTATATCATTCCATACCACAGAGGTCTGATTGGACAAACAGAGGAGATGCAAAAACTGTGTTACGCTGGGTATACACTGGAAGATTTTTGTATGAACGTTCATTTGAAAAATTTGGTCAGAACATTGGATAATGCCATCAGAGACTTGACAAATGTGGTTCAAGATTTAATTTGATTTTAACATTCGTTTTTGGAAATTAAAGTTTTTGAAACTGTTAGAATTTTGTTGGATCAAGAAACATTTTCCATCTTGCTCCTTCGATTTACTTGTTTTGCCATTATGGTCCAAAATCCATCAATGATTTCATCTCATTAACTATAAGGAAATCGAATGAATATCTCAAAAACAAATATTTTCAATCATTCCACCTGGGTATACCCAGCTTTCCTTATAGCAACTAACAAGATGATAATTATTTTTCTGTTGCAGGATAGAAAATAAAATAACTAAATTATTTTTCACAAGTAACTTGTTCCCTTTAAATCTTGCAGCGTTTATAAAATTTTATCAAAAATTGAATTTTACAAAATTGCGTAAAATTTCATTTGGTAAAGTAAATCTCTGAATTGGTGCTGACACTGTCCTTCCTTCTGGAGGGGGCCAATTTTGTTCCCCATGGTCCTTGTGTGGGTTGTAAAGTAGCCACCACTCTGAGCTCACTCCTGTGATGGACTACAATCTCATGTTTAGTTTACTAATTTGTATTGAGATTGTAGTCCATCACAGGAGCGAGCTTGGAGTGATGACTACTTTACAACACACACAGGGACCATGGGGAACAAAAGTAGCCACCCTCCGGAAGGAAGGACCGTGTCGGCACCAATTCAGAGATGATTTGAGGATCTACAGCCAAGTGATACACAAAGAAGAGACATTGTTGTTAATAGTTAAGGTTCTTGGAGGAATTTTTAGGATTTATCTCCTGAGTTTAGTGTCTCTTTAAAGTCCCTCAGTAAAATGCCTATGGTACGAATTCCCACCACAGATGTGTGTGTGTGTGTGGCAGGGGTCTGGAAATGGGATGCTTCTATTTACTGGTGAGGAGAGGCTGGTGAATTAGCAATGACCCCTCTGCCCTGTTCATGTTCATTTAACCTGTAAAAACACACAAGTAGCCCTGTGGCTGGTGGGGGAGATGAGACAGGAGAAGGAGGGTGGAAGAAAAAAGCTGTGTGTGGGATGCAGTCAGCCATGTACTCGCACAGAAGTAGCACAAAGCATAAGTCATTCATCTTGACAGGCAGACAACACTGCAGAAAGCCAACAAACACAAGAAGGACAACAAACTCCATGCAGATATTTTTTCAGGTGGGATTCAATCCCAGGACACACAGAGCTACATTGCACAGAGTGCTAAAAAAAATATTAAAGGAGATTTTTGTCATAGCCGGACTCTGCTTCTGAAAAAGCTAGCTGCCTGGATGTCATGCTGATCCAGTGGCCTTTATATATTTTGAGGCATTGATTCGGAACAAGCATGCAGTTCTGGAGTCCTCACATCACTTTTCCTAATCTGCATGCTTCTTCCGGGTCAGTGACTGAAGCCAGAGACAGCCAGGAAAATGGCATTCTCGAGCGCTCAGCAATGGCAGCCCCTATAGATACAGATTTCATTTGGGGTTTTTTTCCTTTAACTTTAGGCTAAAATGTATAGATTGTAAGTTCTCATGAGCGGAGTCCTCTAATCCTTTGTATGGTGTTGTATTACTGTCTTCCCATATGCTGTGAAGCGCTGTGCAAACTGTTGGCGCTATATAAATCCTGTATAATAATGATAATAATAATAATGATAATAATAATAATAATAATAGTGGGATGGGCTTTAAATGGCTCCTAATATTTACAGAAGCTTCTTCCAGACATCCTGCACC
>NW_017307947.1:259788-271309 GCF_000935625.1 Nanorana parkeri | reverse complement strand
AACTCATAATATTATGTTTTTGGGGGGTTTTTTTGCCAAAGAAAAAAGGAGGGGAAAGTAAAAAAAAAAGTAAAGTGACTCATAATTAAATGTTATTTTTTTTCATAGAGAAAAACAGGCAAAAAAGTAAAAATTAAAAATGTAAAGTGATAGTACGCAAATGATCAAATAGACAAAAGAAAGAAAAGGAAAGGAAAAACACAAATACAAGAACACTAAATGAAATAAACTACCATAAATACACCCCATTGAAAAAAAATATATATATATAATTTTTTACATTTTTTTTCTTTCAAGAATAATTTATCTAAGCCGCTCAATGGCCGTTCCCTATAAGAAAATTAACACTTAATAAATAAAGGGAAAAAAAAAGAATAGATTTAATTTTGTTCTGAAATATTTTATCTAAGTAGCTCAATGAGTGAAATTAGTAAATTTGAAATTTGTATCCTGATGTTGATATATATTACCAGCAACTAGGAAAGAATGATCCTATAGTGATCCCACAGTGGTTCAATAGTGATCCCAGTGATCCCATAGTGGTCCAATCCAGATCTTTGCCAAAAGCAAAAAAAAAAACCTAAAGATCTGGTGATCTGTGGGCAGGGGCTGCTAATAGGCAGGGGAAAAACTCTGTGGTGCCCCCTTTCCCTGTTGCCCCTTCCCTCTGTGCACCCTTCCCTCTGTACACCCTTCCCTTGGTGCCCCCTTTCCTAGGTGTGCCCCTCTCTTGGTCCAGGGGCAGATCAAATGCTCTGAATGCATGTAAATTAGTATTAAAGCATGTACTTTTAAATGCATGGAGACTTGATCTGGGAAGCATAAATGTTAATTTCAACATGTCATTTCTGATGTTATTTGTATGGATGGTCTACACAACATCCATAATGTCACATGAGGTTCCCAAGCTGTTGTGGAACTACAAATCCGTGTATGCCATGGCAAATTTGCCATGCTTTGTAGTTCCAGAATAGCTAGAAGCTACACGCAGGGAAATTGTGGTAAGTGGTATAAGCATCTGAAATATGAAAGGCATGCGGTTATTTGTAGTGCAATCAGAATCTCAAATATCATATACAGAAATGTCACTTACCAGTCATCTTTAGGCTGTGAGCCTCCAGTGGGTCCCCAGACTTCTCTCTCTGTAGGGTGACCTCCCCCTCCTCCTCTCCTGCGGTTGTACCTCTCTCCTGGTCTTCACCTGGGTGCCTGTCTCTGCTTTTACCCCCCAGATCTGCCAGGATGTCCTGGATGAGGAAGGATGTCCGAGGCCGGCTGGTGGTGACAGAAGACATGGTGGCAGGAGTTGTCTGTGACATCCAGGCTGGGTGGCAGCAAACTTTTAGATGAGTTCAGATAGAATGGGAAGACAGCTAGAGGATGCTAGAAGATCTGACAGGGGATCCTATCTGACAGAGGATCCTATTGGTAGAAGATCTGACAGCAGATCCTATGGGTAGAAGACCTGACAGCAGATCCTATGGGTAGAAGATCTGACAGCAGATCCTATGATTAGATCTGGCAGGGGATCCTATGAATAGAAGATCTGACAGCAGATATTTTGGGTAGAAGAACTGACAAGAGATCCTATAGTAAGAATCTCTGACAGCAGATCCCATAGGTAGAGCATCTGACAGGAGATCTTATGAGTAGAAGATCTGGCAGCAGATCATATGGGTAGACTTCATGGGAAGCCTTATAAGTGACAATTCCCTATAATATGTCCCAGATCTGCAGGGCACCGATCCTGTTGTCCTATCTCCGCTGCTGCTTGTCATTCACCTTCACTATCTGCTCTACATATAGCTCCCACGCGCTCATCCATCACTCGCTGATTGGCTGTCTTTACACCCCTTGCCCTCCTTCTGATTGGCTGAGCTCACACCCCTATCCTCCCCTCTGCTGCCCCGAACAGGTAGAGCGGGTCTCGTTCCACCCAGCGGAGGCATGCACTACATCGCTACTGGATTTATATAGTATACACGTCTTTATACATCTATATACCCTCTGCTGATTGCAGCCATGACTCTGCGTGTGCTCAGGCATGCAGATGTACCTGTGTCAGGTGTGTGTAATGTACAGTGTAATATTAATGGAGGGGATGATTGTATCCGCTGATCATGACACTAAGAAGAGGATTATCTTCTCAGCGGTAATTAGCGCTCATTATCTCCCGGTACTGGGACTTCGCTGCTGATTGTGTCAGTAATCCTCCTGTTATTTACTATGTGTTTACACTAACTCTGCTTCCTTTATATAATCATGTCATCCCCAGCATCGGGACAGAGGGGGGTAATGGGACAGAGGGGGGCCATTCACATCCCAAGTGCCTGAAATCCCACATAAAGAGGAGGAACACTGATTGTGGATGCCAATGAGACTGAGATACAGTATAGAGCAATTGTGTTGTAGAATTTGATTGGGAAATGTCTGTGGACAGTGGAAGGCTCTGCCTTTGTAATGGATTTGATTTATTTCCATCTAGTTGCTCTTATTAAGAACATGACAGATGCTTGTACAATCAGGCTCCTGTGCCCATACACCTAATACTGGCCATAGAAGGCTCCAACTTGTTCTGATTCAGGTTGAGCATCACCAAGATCAACAAAAGTCCATTAAAGCTGGCCATGCACTGCAATATTTTCTTCCTTCAACCTGCAAGCTAATCAAAGATTATAACAGATTCCTCTACCAATGCATACAAGTGTCAATCGAGGATTCTCCTGATGTCTTTAGACCCCATTCACACTTAGCTACAACAAAATAAGCTCTTTTTCAGTACTTATTTGAGCTAATTGACTTTGAACTCCAGTGCACATTTTGTCGTGCTACCAAGTGCGCTTCTTTTGGCAGTCTATCAAAGCCCATTGGAGCCAAATCGCTCGAAATCTGCAGAAAAATAGGTCATGTTCAAGTGACAAGCTTCAGCTACAAGCTACATGCGACATTAAGCTGCAAGATGTGAACATCTCAATTGAAATGCATTGGAAGATCTACACTGAGCTTCATATTTGAGTGATTTATGAGCGGAAATCGCGCTATAGGTTGGACTTGATGGACTAATGTCTTTATTCAACCTCAAATACTATGTAACTACAAAACGCTCATTGTGAATGGGGTCTTATTGTACTCTGACGGCGGCCGCTGTCAGAATACCTGAACAGAGCCAGTTACTTATTGACTGCCGGCTCTGTTTGTTGAAAGATTTTCCTCAGCAGATCGAGAGATGCCGGCTGAAAGGGCGACGACAGCTGAACCCACTTCACTAATATCGGCCAGTTCATCAAGAACCCGGCTGATATTCGCAGTGTCTGGCCAGCATAAAGCAGAACTCTGGGCATGTAAAAACTTACCCCTGCAGTGGGGCTATCCCGGCATTGCAGGGGTAAAATAAGGAAGCTATACTCACATGATCCTCGGTCCGCAGCAGTGACCGCTCACCTCTCTCCCTCCCTACTCATCTGCGTCCTCATGCCCAGTGCAAGTCAATGGACGTGATGATATCGCTGATCCTTTGACCGCTGGAGCCCGGGGGAGAAGAGGCTGCAGGATCCGGTCTAGCAGCCAAGCGGATCTAAGTATTGGGTGAGTATATCTTTTTTATTTTACACCCTAGACCAAAACAAGCAAAACCCTTGCCGTGCGGGGGTAGCCCTAATGCAAGGGTTAATCCTCCCACAAACACGGCCAAGTTACCTTGGCCTATTACTTATGTAGTGAGCGCTGCCTTCCGTCTGCCCATCACTTCCACCAACCTCCCGGATTCCCAGTGTGCTTTGCGTCTCTTTCCCTGCTGCTTGATGTGATGTAATCTTCATTTCTCAAGACTACATATCCCATCATGCATTGCTCCCAGCAAGCAGTGATAATGTTACATTGTTCAGATGTTGAGTTGTGATTCAGACGGCAGGCTCTGTGAGAGTGGTGACACCAAGAAGTGCCTATTCACAGGGCTGGGTGAGATGGTGTCAGTGCATTGAGGATGTCCATCCTATGGGCACCTTCAATAAGTAAGTTTCCAAACTTCTAGATGGAGATGGTTATTAGGAGTGGGATAGAAGTTATGGAAATTCAATATTTAGTTCTTGACCTGAGATAACCTTTAAAAAAATGGACTGGGCCAGGTGGAAAATTAACAGTAAACAGTGACTGGGATGGGAGGGAGAGTCTGCATTGCACCCAGGATCCACTGAACTGCATTACTGGCTCAATGCAAAAAATAATAATAAATGTTTATTTTTTTCTTTTATGAAGAAGTCTGCATTCATTATTTTTTTATATTATACATATGATATATTATATTTATTAAAACATTTTTTCTACAAGGTGGAATTTACCTTTAAATGCCACTAATAGAAAACTCTATCTGTCTAAAAAAAATTATATCAAATTCATTTGTCCTGAGCACAATGAGGAATGATTCACCCGGATACACGAAGTAGCTGCAAAGATATGAACAGTCTTACTAACACATGGCAAAGTTGCAAAACCGGATTCAGGCGTTAAGATTTGTTTTATCTTCTGTCATTAAAGGGTTAAGATGGAATTAAAAGTACTAATGGAGGAAAAGAGAGTAGAGGATTTGTCCATAATGACCAATCAGAGTCCAGATTCTCCAGGTACTGGTTAGAGATGAGGCTTCTGGCAAATAAAGAAGGTTAAAGTGACACTGAACTCAGGAGTTAAATCCTTCAAAAGCATTCATGTACCTTAAAGGAGAACTATGAGGTGAGTGCTTTCCACTCACCTCATAGTTCTAGCCGACTTGTGACAATGAGACTGTCACAGGTCGGCTCAGTAGATCGGGAGGTGAGCGAACACATACCGGCGCTCGCTCACCTCCCGATCCTGTCACAGCTCTCGGCCGCGACAGAGGAGGGGCTGGATTCCCCGCTCTGATCCTCCAGCGCTGACTGGCGGAACGGACGGGTGAGGGGGCGGGTACAGCTGGCTCTGCCTATCTAGAGTCACTCACGCAGCTGGGCGGATCCAGACATAATTGTCAGGATCCGCTTCAGCTGGGCGTCTCAGTATACCGGGAGCTAAAGCTCGCGCTACACTGAGCTTAGGGTGACGGGAGGACGCTAGTTTGTGTCCTCCCGTTACCCTAAGGAGAATTATGGGGAAAAGCCTTAACCCCATAGTTCTCCTTTAACTATTAACAAAAATGTATCTTATTTGTGTATCACTCGGCTATAGATCCTCAAATCATCTCTGAATTGGTGCTGACACTGTCCTTCCTTCTGGAGGGGGGCTACTTTTGTTCCCCATGGTCCCTGTGTGTGTTGTAAAGTAGCCACCGCTCCAAGCTTACTCCCGTGATGGACTACAATCCCAAGTTTAGTTTAATAATTTGTAGTGAGACTTAGAAAGGTTGAGAACCACTGTCCTAAGGGTAACGGGAGGACACAAACTAGCATCCTCCCGTCACCCAAAGCTTAGTATATCATGAGCTACAGCTCACAGTATACTGAGACGGCGCAGCGGGGACGGATCCTGTCGAGATCCACCCAGCTGCGTGACTGACAGCTGGCTCTGCCTATCTAGAGGCAGACCCAACTGTACCCGCCCCCTCCCATGTCCGTTCCGCCAGTCAGCGCTGGAGGATTGGAGCGGGGAGGGGGGGAATACGTGCAGGGAGCCGTGAGTGACAGTCACGGCTCTCTGCATGGATAGATCGAGAAGTGAGCGAGCGACGGTATGTGTTCGCTCACTTCCCGATCTATTGAGCCGACCTGTGACAGTTTCATTGTCATAGGTCGGCTAGAACTTTGAGGCTTGAGTGATTTTCACTCGCCTCATAGTTCTCCTTTAATTCACAAGTTTAGAGTCACTTTATTAAGCAAGCATCTTGCGGCAGCTAGACCTCTGCTTAGTATAAAATAGGGGACAGGTTCACTTTAAGACAGAATAATCTGAATCTTGCATTTGTTCTAACGTGATGGGTTCTATTTAAAGTGGATCTCCAGCTTAATGGGGTTTTTTCTCTAATTTTGGACAGAGTGGTTATAAGGATTGTGAATTATTGTCAGGTATTTATTGCTGTCTGTGTCTGGATTTGTGTAGTTGGATACTATGCAGCGAGTACATAAACCTCCACTGCTGCTCTGCATTAGATAGAATACAAAAGGAATTCAATCTCGGAGATATAAATCGGATCTTCAGTTATATTCTCTGGCAGCAAATCCTGATCCTTTACATCTGCAGGAAAACCTGCAATCACTGGAGATATTGTTGTGTTTCATCATAGACATTTCCCTGTGTTCTATCGCTGGACATGTGATATGTGACATATTATACAAGGTCTGAGAATGAATACAAACTGCCTATTATAATGCAATGTTTTGTGCATGTGGAAAATAAGGATCATCACCAGCACACCTCAGTATAGTGATAATCTTGTCTTTCATTCACATAAACATGCATCACAAGCCAATGTATTAGGACTCCTCAGGATCCCTTTCTCAAGGCATTGTCAGCCCCTCTGCCTTGAGAAAGGGATCCTGGGGAGTCCTGAAATGTCGGCTTGTGATTTCTTTCTTTTTATGTGAATAAAGGAAATGATTATCATTATACTGAGGTGTGCTGGTGCCGATCCTTATATATATAAGTTTGTGTGTGGGGGTATTTTTTCATGTGTATGGGGGGGGGGGTATTATTTTATATGTACAGAGGTTGTATTTTTTTTATGTGTACGGGGGAGAGTAGAAGTGTATTAGGCTCCATACACACCTCTATCTTTAGGTGCAGTTAGGGATTCCTGTGTCAGGAACTTGAGTTTTCTTGCAGCAGAAATCCCTAAATTGGCGTTTACAAGTGACAGCTGTCACCTATTCAAGTTAATGATCAGGTGACAGCAGTTGCATGTGAATGCCTACACACCGCATGTAAAGATAAGTGTGATGATTACATTCGGTTAGGAATCAATCACTCTCCCTGGATGCAATGATTGTGCATCCAGGGAGAGTGTTTTTTAATCGCATGTAATCATATCACATATCATTACATGTGGTGTGCAGGCGTTTATATGCAACTGCTGCCACCTGATCATTAACTTGAATAGGTGACAGCTGTCACTTGTAAACGCCAGATTAGGGATTTCTGCTGCAGTAAAACGCAAGTTTTTGATGCAGGAATCCCTAATCACACCTAAACCTACAGATATGAATAGGACCTTATTGTGTGTATATTGGTGTCTGTAGTACCGAACCGTGTATAGATACATTTTATTTTAAAGTATGAAATTTGGCAAGCGGCCCCCATGGTAGAAAAAAATTTGACGAGTGGCCCCCGAGACGGAAGAGGCAGGGGCGAAGACGAAGGAGGCGGGGGGCAGAGATGCTGACGGAGGAGGCGGAAGGCGTCTCCTGAGCTCCAGTCGGGCGGCGTAGATGACAAGGAGGAGGATGTGTCGGGCACCGAGAATGAGGAGGCCGTCCATTTGGGCGCCGAGGACGAGGAGGCCATGTTCCAAAGAGGTCAGGCCGTGCAAGGTAAGAGGACTGTGCTGGCAGAGCCAAGCATAGATTCTGCACAGCCCACCAAATAGTCTCAGGTGTGCTGTGCAATACCCCTTGGTGGGCTCTGCAGGATCCATAGGGGGCTCTTCAGCCTGCAAAACCCACCACAGATCCTGCACAGCCCCCCTGAGATCCTGCAGACTGCAGGGTCTCTGCAGGATCTGGGGGGGGGGGCTTTGCCGGGTCTCAGGGGGACTTTGCAGGATCTGTGGTGGGCTTTTCAGGATCCATAGGGGGGCTCTGCAGCCTGCAAAGCCCCCCACAGATCCTGTAGAGACACCCTGAGATCCTGCAGGGGGGCTTTGAAGGATCTGTGGTGGGCTCTGCGGGGTCTATGGTGGGCTCTGCAGGGGCTCAGATGGGCTCTGCAGCCTGAGACCCTGCAGAGCCCACCAGAGTTCCTTCATAGCCCACCTGAAACCCTGCATACCTACCACAGATCCTGTAGAGCCCACCTGAGACCACAGCCGGGTGGGGTTTGGGGGGGGGACGGCGCCCACGTTTTGTCTTGCCTAGGGCAGCCCCAAACCAGAATACACCACTGACTGTAGCACCCGGCATGAACTGTGGACAAGCTGACGGTGTACAATGGATACACTACAACTTATCTTGCGTATGCGGTCCGCAAGACACTGTGCAGGGTCCACAACCAATACGTACTATGCTTCACACTGTACATGCCCTATGACATCTTCTGTATGTAGTCTGTTACACACCATGCAGTTATTGGTTCTGACAACCAATACAAGCTATGTGTCACACTGTATATGCCCTGTGACATCTAGTGTATGTGGTCTGTGACTTACTGGTCAGGATCTTTGACACAATGTACACAGTGGGTGACACCGGTCACAATCAGGTAAACACTCTTGGACTGTCACACATTACACTCATTAGGAACCTTAAAACATTTCTACAGATGTGTTTCTGTTTTGGGATTGTGTTCTTATTTTTCTGTTGTGTCGCTCATTTATTTTGTAACAATGAGAGATTTGTGTTCACTTGGGGAAATGTTCATCCATGAAAGCTCAGATGGAAGTTCATTGTAAGATATTGGGGGTTATAGTATATCTGCTCATGCTAAAAGAACCCAAAATGTTAGTGAAAAGAAATTCCCATCAACATTCAAAATTACAATTCACTCACGAGACAATTAGTATCAGTTAGAAATAATTTCTGACGTTCAATCTCATTTAGTCCCATAATAAAGAAATAAAGATGTCTTCGTTGCATGCTTGTTATTGAAGGTGGAATCTTGTTTTCTACTATAGTGTCTCACTGACCAAATATACAGGTCCGGAGTTTCACCTTTAATGATTCTACACTAATTCTTGATCAATAACTACGTGGTGAAGCAAGGATAAGGATGACAGTCCAAAAGCTAGCACTTTAAAAACAAGCATCAGCATCAGGGATTGTTGATCCCGGGAATATCCGATTGCCTTATGGCATCAGGAAGGAATTTATCTTCCCTGTTGGAGCAAATTGAACCATGCTTTATAGGGGATTTTTGCCTTCCTCTGGATCAACACGGGGTAACTGTGGGCATAGCGTTCTGTTTAGGCTTTTCTTCTTTTTTTCCCCTCTTATCTCTATAGGTTGAACTTGATGGACCTGTGTCTTTTTTCAACCTGACTAACTATGTAACTATGTAAGCAGACAATGGTAAGGTTGATATTTCCATCCTCAAGCGTTATCTGCCCTGAAGGTAATCAGCTCTATATATAAAGATCTTGCAACCCGTTAATTAATTCAATTAAGGGTCACCAGACCATACATTTTGATAAAACCTTTACAGCTATTATATATGCATTCGGCCTGTGTTTTTACCCAGATTATTTCCCTGTAGAAGCCTCCATTGTGTAGACATCCAAAAGCCTTGATGCTGCTTCTGGGAGCCACCATCTTGAATTTGATGTCAGCAGCCCGGGTGGGGTGTCACCAGGTCTCCGCTCAGGGTGACACCCGGCCTCGGACGCCCCTGCTCCCAAGCCTCTGCCCACATACTGTGTGTGTGTGTGATAAAGGGCTCTTGGGAGATGTAGTTCTGGAGGGTGTGGCTACATCAGTTGGAGTGCCCAACAGCTGCCCCTACTATGGTAATGGTAACTATCACAGTAAATACTAGCTTTTTCTCCCTACAAAAAAATAAATAAATAATGATGGGATATACCACAGTGCATGAACTATATTGGCAGTGCACTGATGTACACTTTAGTGCATTGCTGTGTGTTGTGCTTCACTGCAACATGCTTGCACATCCATCAGAAGTTCCAATTGGGTGCCATTCATTCTGAATAGCACCCTAACGGACCTTCTGGGTTGTGTCACTCTGCATTGCACATCCATTACCAGGTTCATTGGGGTGCCATTCAGGATACATTGCACTAAGGCACTTAATGAGCGTTGTCACATGCTACTGCACATAGATGATGTGAACAGTTGAATAAGGGTTGCATTCAAGATGAATGAAACATATTGCAGTAACGCATGTAAGGAACATGTAAATGGCTCCTAAAATGGTGGAGAAGCCCTAAAGTTTTTTTGTCATCGATCCTCTTCATTCATAGCCATGTCTCTGCATAAAGCCACATTCACGCTTCATTATTCCTGATGGTTGTCCACGTCATCCGGGTGCTGTGCATGTCTCTATAGAGAAGAGTAGTTTGAGGACAGCGTGTTCATTCTAGGATAGTGCCAGCTATCATTAACCAGAGGCGACAAATCATAATTAGACTGCAGATAATTACAGTCACTGCGCGGGCACAGACTGGCAGCCAGTGGTCAGGGAGCTTCCTGGGAATAATCCTGCCAGTATTGGTGTTTTGGTTTCAGTCTCTGCTATTCTTACAGCTTCCTTTTCACAAATAAGAACATTTCCACAGCAGAGCTTTATGGATTAAAGCTGAATAATATAATAATATATACCTATGTACTCTGTGTGTGCTGTAAACAGGAAGAATGATAATTGAGTGCCACTTGGAGCTGCGTCTGGACAATCCTGATATGGGAATATGTGACGTCTCTGGATTCCTTCCCCGGTGATTCTCCATTTTTTTTAACATAGATTAAACAATTTTTTTATAATACTTACCAATATTATAACTATCCTATCGAGAAGGAACAGGGGACTTTGTTCATGAAACGGGTGAATGATTTGACCAGTTCACGCGCTGCAGAACCTCCCTCTGTGTCCCAGCAGGGTTGCACAGTATCATTGGTTGCTAGGTCAGAGTCGGGCCCTGGCTTTAATTTGTGTGGGCATGCGCCAAATCTAGATCTCTGGCTGGGTTCAATAAACGTCCAAGCAAACCAAACCTCGGCCAGTTCACTCATCACTCGTTACAAGGACACATGATGTCTGGCAAGGTCAAACTTAGGATTTATTTTTTCTGTACTCGCAGAAACCATATTTAGCCTTAAAAAAAAAAAAGAAAACAAATGCAGCCACCAGATCTGAGGACCAGTACTCTGCAATGTATCACATTTTTGTTTCTTGGGTTTAGATGCACGTTAAACAATGTAGTCTAATTTTCTATTCTTTGCATAGTACTGCCACACAGAGAGTAGGGGCCCGTTCACACCGGGTCCATGCGTTAATCAGTAGGTTTAGTACCGTGTGTTCATTGCTGTGTGATTAATGTACAGACCTGGGGTGAACAGGCCCTAATGAGGGATAACTCATCTGCAGAAGGCTTCATGTGCACATTGAGAGAAGGGGAATCAATAGTTTTTTTGTGTGTATGGCTTGGTACATTTATAAAGTCAATTAGATAAATGTTGACCTGAGGCCCAAGTAACCATAAAAAGTAAATGGCTTGGAGTCTATGGTACAAAAATTATTAGCCAAATATGAAGAAACGACCTGTTGGACAGACTACAGACCACACTCCGTGCTAAGTGATGGATATTGATTTATAATGAAGCAGTTTTACACTTCCTATTACATAGTTGTATTGTACAAAAGAAGGATATATATATATGAAAACAACATGGTGGAC
>NW_017307947.1:255249-259759 GCF_000935625.1 Nanorana parkeri | reverse complement strand
GCAATGAGGATCTTCACAAGAAAAAGATTACTCTGGGTAATTATCTGTCATAAAACATTCCACCTATAATGTTTATAAGGGAAAAATCTAAACCATATACTGTATAAATGGAGCATCCATATCCACAAGGGAACATCCATCCATTAAACTCCTGTATAACAACTTGGATCACAAGTTATAGCCAGTAAAAAGATGAAAACGAATGTATCCAATGAACGGAAATATACATATTCATCATATATATATACAGTATGTGTAAAAAAAAGGAATCAGATCAGATGAGCAGATATGAAAATAAATGTAACCAATGAGTGGAAATATACTACTCAAGGGAATCATTGTTACATACTCATTGTTCACATATATATGCTATATGTATAAAAAGGATGAAATCCAATGAGTGGATATGAAAATTACTGTATCCAATGAATGTGGAAATATACTACTCAACTTTGATGCATACTCATAAGATACATACAATGCTTGTTACATATTCATCGGTCACACACACACACAGTTGCGTCACGAGTGCGACACACAGTTGCGTCACACACAGTTGCGTCATGTGGCACCATTGGAGGGGTGATACCAAAATGACTGACAGTCATTCTGGTGTGACCCCCTATGAAAAGTTGGGCACTTGGTCATGGACCGAGAGCCTGACAGTGTCAGAAGAGAGGAGGGGACCCGGCGGCATACCGCATCCCGCCAGGTGAACGTCCCCTCCTCTCTCTGCCAGAGTCCCTCACCACGATGGCTGCTGGCAGGCGTCAATAAGATGGCTGCGCATGCGCGATGACGTTACGGCAGGGTGTCACCCAGTCCCCACGATGACGTCATCTCGCACGCGCGTGCCGATGTCAAACGCATGAGCGATGACGTCACGGTGGGGTGTCACCCGGTGTCCGCTCCGGGTGACCCCCAGCCTCGGGACACCCCTGCACACACACACACACACACACACACATATATAGTCGCAGAAGGCTGCATGCACACACTGAGAGAAGGGATCTTTGTTGCATAGCTTAGTACATTTATATCATGGGCTGACTGCACAAAGAGAAAGACTTCTTCTGGTTTCGTTAAGCTGGCCATACCCTGGTAAACTTTTATAGGAGCCTTCATATGAAAAATCTCCCCAGAACATTGTATAATGCCATCACAGATGGATGTCTTTCTAAATTGCATTTGATTTTAACATTTGATTTTGGAATGAATGGAATTTCCTGATTGAAAACCATATTCATTCTTAGAATTCTGTTTATTGGAGAACATTTTTCCATACCACTCATTCGATTTGCTTCGTCACTGCGGTCAAAAAGCGGTCAATTTGACCCCATTAACCATTAAAAAATCAAACCAATGTTCTGAAAACATTTTTTTTTCCAATAAAATTCCAGAATTGTGTAGAATTGGCCAGCTACTGGCCAGATTGATTAAACTGCTGACTACCGAGCGCTCCTTACTGGGAGGATTGGTCTGTAGAATACACAGTGTAACAGTACACTTCCCCATCAGTGCTTATCACCCCATGGAGGCACTTTGTACTGATTTATAGGTCTATTCGAACCATACTGTATTTAGTGAGTCTGCCCAGTGTCATGCCCTCTGATCTCAGCTCCCCTCATTAGTGTACAGAGCACAGACTTGGGTGGGCTCTGCAGAGCTCCTTC
This sequence comes from Nanorana parkeri, assembly GCF_000935625.1. Classification (NCBI taxonomy): domain Eukaryota; kingdom Metazoa; phylum Chordata; class Amphibia; order Anura; family Dicroglossidae; genus Nanorana; species Nanorana parkeri. Next base: position 258,086 of record NW_017307947.1, on the reverse strand, counting down.
TATCTGTTCAACAGCTTAAGAGCCCCATCACCTGCAGCACACATTGTAGTGTTTGTTTGGAGGAGCCCATGACCCTCAGCTCCCCGCTCAGACATCTTCCCACACTGTGCACACTGAGCCCGGCTCTCCATACTGGAAAGAAGTGTGTCTAATGAGCTGATTTATTGGATCCCAGTGACAGATATGGCCTCTCTTAGCACATACCATTAGAACAGGCCAAATGCTGAAATGTATTAGATGATAAGGCGGTGCCTTCAGGAAGTGTGTCACCTATAGAAAATATATTAGCAGTGTCATACATGTTACATATTATTATGGTCATTATATTTCTGTGTTTCTGATGATCTGGTAGAAGTTGGACTGCAGTGTCTATAGAGACAACTTAGAAAGTGTATAGTCCTGTCCATGGTAGTATTAAATATACTTCTTTATCCCTGGTTTCATGGAGGTATACTGCCTTGTCGATGGTATGATGGTGGTAAGTATACTGTCTTGTCCCTGGTATGATGGTGGTAAATATACTGTCCTGTCCCTGGTATGATGGTGGTAAGTATACTGCTTTGTCCCTGGTTTCATGGTGGTAAGTATACTGCCTTGTCCCTGGTATGATGGTGGTAAGTATACTGTCTTGTCCCTGGTATAATGGTGGTGGTAAATAAACTGTCCTGTCCCTGGTATTATGGTGGTGGTAAATATACTGTCCTGTCTCTGGTATGATGGTGGTAAATATACTGTCCTGTCCTTGGTATGATGGTGGTGGTAAACATACTGTCTTGTCTTTGGTGTCATCAACAGGTACAAGGCTCACCAGAGCTCAGCCATTGATCCTGAATTGTTGGAGGGCTCAGTATGCGCAGTGCACAAATACTACTCCCATCAACGACCTACCTTGGATAGGATGTATGGTACCCAAATGGGCAAAATGCTGTTGTCTTTCCCCCAGAGACGGTGAAGGGAAAAGTGTTGATGGGTGGGGGAGAAATAAAATATAGAAGGGTAAGGAAGAAGCGAGGAGAAGGAGGAAGAAGAGTGGTGGGGAAAAGAAGGGGCACAGGGGATGTTGGGAGTGTAAAATGGGCCATGGGAAAGGTAAGGGGGTAGGTGTGTGTAAAGAGGAGGGGTGCTAGATTGGGGTAGGGATGAGGAGGGGAGTAGGTGGGGTGTTTTCTCTTACATTTGTATTACCCATGACACCCTTTAATAGTTCATAGGGGGCCAGTTGTGTCCCCTATGATACTCTTTTATACTGTATAGGGGGCCAGTTGTGTCCCCTGTCGGTGGCGTCACGAAGGGGGTGCGGGGGATGCGGGCCGCACCTGGGTGACACCATTGGATGGGTGACACCAAAATCACTGACAGTCATTTTGGTGTCACCCCCTCTAAAAGTTGGGCACTCTGTCATTGACTGAGAGCCTGACAGTGTCAGGAGAGAGGAGTGGACCCGGCGGCAAACCTCACCCGGGTGAATGTTCCCTCCTCTCTCTGCCGGCGTCCGTTATGAACATGGCCACCGGAAGGCATCAATTAACCTCCCTGGCGGTATGAGTGCTCTAGGGACAAAATTGAAGTGAAATAGTTTGATACATAAGTGTAATCATAGCAGATGACATTGTATTGTGTGTATTCTGTGTACATTGCAACTTTTCACTTTTGAATTTCCCGCCGGCTGTGACGCCAGAAAACGAAACTAAAAGTCAGATGCTGGCATCGGCCGGCCACGTACAGCAGAGGAAGTCACTGGCTCGCAGGGACAAGGTAAGTGACACTTTGTGCATTCCCGAGTCTGGCTCGGGGTTACCGCTCCTGGTATTGAAAATTAACTCCAAGCCAGACTCGGGAATACCGCCAGGGAGGTTAAATGGGCACGCATGCGCGATGACATCACGGCAGGGTGTCACACGATCTCCACTACGGGTGACACCCGGCCTTGGGAAACCCCTGTCCCCTGTGACATCCTTTTATAGTGCATAGGGAGCCAGTAGTGTCCCCCATGACACCGTTTTATAGTGCATAGGGTGTCAGTTGCGTCTTCTATGAAACCCTTATTGGGTGTCCATTGTACTTGTACATTGTAAGAACAGTCCCTCAAACGCAAGATAGACTACCAATTCTCCCTGAATGGGGTAAATTTACTAAACGAGTAGAGCATGTTCACCTTGCAAGGGAATTCTCCCTTACCTTAGTGAATGAGGTGAAAATTCAATTTGCAGAGAATACCCGATCACATGCAAGGAAAATCAAGAATTTTGTCATGCACATGACTGGGTAATGGACGTCAGCAGAGCTTCAACTCGATCACTAAGCGAAGGTCAAATCCCCAGGCTAGAGCTGTCCATACCCCAGAAGAAATTAGTTTGAAAAACATTTGTTTTTGGAACGTTCATTCGATTTTCTTATAGTCACCAGGGTCAAATGGACGATCGATTTCGGCCGCGGCGACGGAAAAAGTGGAAGGAGGTGAGTGGAGATTTCTCAAGTGATCTAAATTGTAACCGTGAATGTGGCTTTTGTTTGAGAAACTCCATTAATTTCCAAATCAAGATCTACAATGATGTTCATCAAGTCCCTGATGGTAGCGTTGAACGTTCTGATGAGACTTTCTGCATACGAATGTCTAGTACCAGTGTATGGTCAGCATTAGTGAACGGCCTAATTGCCTTCAATAAATCAACCCGGAGGTGTCCAGCATTCGCCTCCCATATGGACAGGAAAGGAGCGGAGCAGTCACAGGCGGTGTCATGTAGTGTTTGTCTTTTCAGCTAATTAGCTTCATGCTACTTAAGTCACTAACACCATTGTATGTGTGTGAGGGGGGGGGGGGGCGGTGTGGGGGTGGG
>NW_017307947.1:246357-255174 GCF_000935625.1 Nanorana parkeri | reverse complement strand
AATTAGTAAATCACACATTGAGCTCCTGATGGCTGGCTCAGATAGGCTCCTCTGCAGACACAATCTGCAGCTAATTGTTTTTAATGAGTTGGGTTTGACGAGCAATTACGGCAATTAGACGTCGTCTCTGACCACTCCACCTGAGAGCGTCATCATGGCTTCCATCCCAACTCCACTCAACTCGCCATTCATGTGCAGATTTCCATCCGCAGTTCCTAAAGTGATTTCAGATTGGAAAGGAAGTGGATGTGGTTGGGGATAACGGGGATTACTTTTGGGTTGCCATACACTGTGCGATGACTAGGGGTGATTTGATGCCTGCCGGCGGCCATCTTGGTGATGGACGCTGACAGAGAGAGGAGGGAACGTTCACCCGGCAGGGATGAGGTATGCCACCGGGTCCCCTCCTCTCTCCTCTCTCCATGACCGAGTGCCCGACTTTTTAGAGCGGGGGACACCAAAATGACTGTCAGTCATTTTGGTGTCACCCCTCCAATGGCAATGGTGGCACCCGGGTGCACCTCGCACCCCCCTTGTGACGTCACTGGATTGGCTTCTTGTTTTAAATATCTGATGTCCTATCAGATTTGGGGTTTTTATATGAAGTCAAACCTGGCTCTGATAATCGGTTTAATTTACTAAAGGCATAAAAATCTCTATGGGCAAAAATAACGCATCATGCAGTCTGTCTATAGCATTGACGCAGCAGTTGTTGGTTTTCTGATATTCCCCCCTCCCCCCGTAACTGTTGAGTAGTAGTACCCTTGTTTTTCCACTTCCTTTAACAGGGTGACAACGCTGCTCGCTCTGCCATGAAATGGCACAGCAGCATTGCCACCCTGCAGAGAGGGTCATCTAAAGCTCACCATACAACATTACAATCTGATTGTACAAACTGCTTTAGATCTACCAACAAGTATGTAGTACAAGAGGCTGTCTGATATATATTGATTGGATAGGCTCTCAATACCTGAACAATCTGATTGGATGCAAGCATTGTTCAGGTGTTTGACAGCCAGCGGGGCCGACTAGCAAGATACTGAAGCTTGGCCCAGTGGGAGATTCCTCCATCCACACAGCTTAGCATAGATGGAGGAATCTGTTGCACTTTTTCCATCTGACCATAGAAAGTCTGCAGATAATCTATAGGTGTATGACCAGCTTTAAGCTGACCATACACAATACAATCTGATTGTACAATCTATGTAAAGCTTACCACACATGTTACAATTTGATTGTATAATCTCATATGACATAGTTTTGGTAGATCTAGGGTTGATTGTACAGTCAGATTGTAATGTGTATGGTGAGCATTAGATCCTTTAGATCGACTGTCAAACATATTGCAAGAGCCTCTCATATTACATAGGGGTCTATTCACTAAGCTGCCGAGGGCAGCCGAGTGAATGACCGATCAGAGGTGAAGTGAGCCGAACACTGTTCGGCTATTCACTTCAGGCTGGTACGGCTGATTTCAGCCTTACATCGGCTGAAATCAGCCGTACATCGGCTTGCTTCGTGTGGCTTCGGATCAGCCGAACATGCTCAGCATGTTCGGCTGACCCGAAGTGCAGAAGGAGTTCGAATCAGCCGATCCAACATCTGGATCGGCTGAGCCGAACCTCCGGCAGGCTTCTCACTGCTGTTCGGGCTATTCTGAAAGATCCCGAACAGCAGTGAGAGAATAGCCGAATGCTGCCGAGCGGCATTTGGCTCGGCTGTTCTGCTCGGTCCTTCATTTTGATATTTATTATATTATTATCATCATCTTTTTTATCTATATTCATTTATTATTATTATTATTTCATAAATTGCAGATGGACTTGTAGGGTGCTTGCTAGCATGCTGCCAACACAGGGACTGAGCTATCACCCACAGCTCCTACTTACTGTTTTTAATCAGCAGCTGCTGGAATGGGCTCCCAATCATGTGAACGCTGTGACGCCAATCACAGTGATCACATGATCAGGAAGCCCATAAAGGACCACCAGGAGCCGTCGCCAAGGGGTTAAATTATATCTGAATTTTGTATTGCCCAGAGTTCCCCTTTACAAAACTCCACCGGCTCGTGAGCCCTCACCACCTCTATTATGACATCCAGTTGTGATTGTTGTGCGGTGTTGACATTGCAGTCGATTTACGGTAATATTCTCTTTATGCGGAGAACGATGTGACAATATAAATAACCAAATTCAACTTGGAGACAAATTGATACAAATAATATTTTTCTTGCTGGCAGAGCGCCCAGAATAATATCATAACAATACCAGGCAAAATGTGTCAACGTTCCGCTTAAATACATATTTGTCAATATAAGTTTCTTTGTTTTGGCACACAGTGAGAACGGTGCCGCGCTAATGTGATACATGGTCTTATGGCTCGGTTTATAGACGACGTACCGTGCACCTGTCATTCAGATGAAAGTGTATCAACTTTAATCTTTTATTTTACTCGTCTCATTTCATTCACCTCCTGTATGTATAATACAAAGTTTTGGATATGATACATAAGATCCCGATATAAGGTTTTGGATATGATGCATAAGATCCCAATATAAAGTTTTGAATATGATACATAAGATCCCAATGTAAGGTTTGGGTATGATACATAAGATCCCAATATAAGGTTTGGATATGATACATAAGATCCCAATGTAAGGTTTGGATATGATACATAATATCCCAATGTAAGGTTTGGGTATGATACATACGATCCCAGTATAAGGTTTGGATATGATACATAAGATCCCAATGTAAGGATTGGATATGATACATAAGATACCAATATAAAGTTTGGATATGATACATAAGATCCCAATATAAAGGTTTGGATATGATGCATAAGATCCCAATGTAAAGATTGGATATGATACATAAGATATCAATATAAGGTTTGGATATGATACATAAGATCCCAGTATAAGCTTTGGATATGATACATAAGATCAGATCCCAATATAAGGTTTGGATATGATACATAAGATACCAATGTAAGGATTGGATATGATACATAAGATCCCAATATAAAGGTTTGGATATGATACATAAGATCCCAATATAAAGTTTTGGATATGATACATAAGATCCCAATATAAAGTTTTGGATATGATACATAAGATCCCAATATAAAGGTTTGGATATGATACATAAGATACCAATATAAAGGATTGGATATGATACATAAGATCCCAGTATAAGGTTTGGATAAGATACATAAGATCCCAATATAAGGTTTGTTGGATATGATACATAAGATCCCAATATAAGGTTTGTTGGATATGATACATAAGATCCCAATATAAAGTTTGGATATGATACATAAGATCCCAATATAAGGTTTGTTGGATATGATACATAAGATCCCAATATAAAGTTTGGATATGATACATAAGATCCCAATATAAGGTTTGGATATGATACATAAGATCCCAATATAAGGTTTGGATATGATACATAAGATCCCAATATAAGGATTGGATATGATACATAAGATCCCAATATAAGGTTTGGATATGATACATAAGATCCCAGTATAAGGTTTGGATATGATACATAAGATCCCAATATAAAGTTTGGATATGATACATAAGATCCCAATATAAAGTTTTGGATATGATACATAAGATCCCAATATGAAGTTTGGATATGATACATAAGATCCCAATATAAAGTTTGGATATGATACATAAGATCCCAATATAAGGTTTGGATATGATACCTAAGATCCCAGTATAAGGTTTGGATATGATACATAAGATCCCAAATATAAAGTTTGGATATGATACATAAGATCCCAATATAAGGTTTGGATATGATACCTAAGATCCCAGTATAAGGTTTGGATATGATACATAAGATCCCAGTATAAAGGTTTGGATATGATACATAAGATCCCAATATAAAGGATTGGATATGATACATAAGATACCAATGTAAGGTTTGGATATGATACATAAGAGTTCCCGGTAACAAGAATTGAGCTGGTGAATTGCTCAGGTCCCATTAATACTTGCGAATGGCGGCCAGTGGTGAGGAATTTGTGATCGGCCCCATTCACATGTGTGTCTGTGTCTAGGTGCAGTCGTCCGCTGGTAATGTCGGCATGTGCGATCACATACGAACCATCTTCGATTGCCTACCGGCAGTGGCAGCTGTCATTGTATTGTACATTGCTTCCAGCCTGCAGAAGATTGCATGAGCCTTAGTCCCCGTTTACACCTTGTACCAGGAACATGTGTCTCATTCGTGCACATTATTTCCCCTGTTGCCCATTGATTTCAATGGGGGTCGTATGCGCAACAAATGTGGGAAAGTAGCTCATGTAGCAGATCCTACTACAAGCGTTCCGCGCCCTCGTTTCGGGTACAAATAACAAGCGATGGCACCGTCAGCACATAGCACATTAGTGACATTCACGGGACCCAAGGGTGTGAACAGGGACCTATGGTGGATCTATACCGTCATCACCTCTTCCCCATCCTGACTACCCCACTATTAAAATCTATGTAAACGCTAAGAATTTTTTAAAGCAGGCAATGTAAGCACCTGAATATGATCTGGTCTCAGCCTTTTGTAGTATCTGTACAGCAGGGTTGGAGTGTGGGAGGAAGAAACAGTGCAAGGAGCCAATCACTTCACAAGAAGGCTGCTGAAGGAGAAGGCAAAGTGACAGAGAGATGAGCTCATCACTGTGCTGTGCGGATCCAGGACGACCTGGTCTCAGGGGAGGTGGGTTGAATCAGGCCAGGCGCTACCGCAAGGCAAGCAGCTGCCTGAGGGCGCTGAAGGGTGAGGGCGGAAAAAACAGGGCATTTTGACAAGTACTTGTCAAAATGCCCCGATGCTTGCGCTGTTTTTTTTCTTGGCAGTCGCCAGACAGCTAAATTAGGACCCCACCTGGAGCTCCTCCCACCGGACCAGTGCTGACTCGCGGCTGCTCTCCAGCACAGCGCGCCGCTGAGGACTACAACCAGCGAGGCACATTCATCGAGCAGTGAGTAAGGGCAAGGGGGGTCTGAACTAATGATTATTAGCAGGTGATAATTGTCTGTACTACATATAGTATACACTGTCGGCAATAGATTCACAATTATCCCCTGCTAATATTAATGGGTTAAATGATCCGTAGTACAAGTACATGTTATGTACTATAGATAATTTAACCCATTCATGTTAGCCGAGCATAATTGTAAATCTATTGCTGCAGTGTACTCTATATGTAGTACATAGTACATGTATGTTACACACGTCCAATACACTGCAGCAATAGAGTTACAATTCTCCCCTGCTAACATGAATAGGTTAAAAGATCCATAGTACATAATAGTACAATATGTAGTTGTACTACGGATCATTTAACCTATTCATGTTAGCAGGGGAGAATTGTAACTCTATTACTGCAGTGTACTGGACGTGTGTACTGTATATGTACTATGGATCATGATTTAACCCATTCATGTTAGCAGGGCAGAATTGTGAGCGCCTCCCACAAGCTGAGCACCGAGACGGGATCCTGCCCAGCGACGACTACAAGAGACACCGTGTGAGGTCAACAAGGATCGGAGTGAAACTGTGAGTAAGGGAAGCTGGGACAGGGATGGCTGTAAATCTATTGCTATAATGTACTGGACGTAATGTATATGTAGTACATATATACAGCACACACCTCCACCACACTCCAGCAATAGATTTACAATTCTCCCCTGCTAACAGGAATAGGTTCAATCATGATCCATAGTACATAACATGTAGTTGCACTATGGATCATTTAACCAGTTAGTGAATAGGGAGTGCAGTTAGTGTTAGAGAATAGTTAGTGTTAGTGAATAGGGAGTGCAGCTAGTGTTAGTGAAAAGGGAGTGCGGTTAGTGCTAGTTTATGGTCCTGCTCAACATATTTTGCGGTTCTCCGCACTGTTACAAGCGCGGGGGGAAGGGGGGCGCAAAAATGCACCTTCGCATGTGTAGGCAAAAATCCTTGCACCGGCCCTGGGTTGAATGATGCTGGCCATCAGACTGAGGACATCTATTTTATCTATTAATTAGATTTTTAGATCTTATTATTTTTAGCTGCCGTTCTGCTTTCAATAAATGACTGAAAGTGTTTTTGTTTTTTATATATATATATGTCTGACATAAAACCTGTTGATGATTTCAGCATTTCAGAGCTACCCTGTGTCCCCTGCACACTTCCTGTGTTATCTCAGAGAGTCCATTCACCCCTCCTAATTCTTATCTTTGTCTACAGAATGAGAAGCCTTTATTTTGTACAGATCTGAGAGTGAGATGGATTGAGTAGTTTAGCAAAAGACTCTGGGCAGGGCTGACACCAATCCACAAAACAGCTTCTGGCGTCCACCCACAACAGGACATATTGTGGCCATACACTGCTCAGATTTTGGCCAAATCCTGCTAACTGGACCAAAATTCAGGCAGCATGCGGTCTGTTGGCGCCACTCTGTTCAACAAAAGTCATTTTTTGAATTGGCTTTGTCAAGGGAGCCGGTCCAAATATTCTTACCTGAATGGTGATGGCAGCCAATCCACTGCAGCCACTTTTTTGGGTCGTCCGGCAGTGGTATACCTGTACAATAGCCCCGGCCAGGAAGGGGGGGGGGTATTTCCCCCCATTTTTATTCCCCCATTGTTTTCCAAGCCAGGGACACAATTGGTCAACGCTGTGCGTCCAGCCTATCATTTCTTAAGGGGGGGAGTTGCATTTGTAGGCAGCAGTTGTCTGATGGGGGATGGGGGGGGGGCATGCTATTGCTGACAATGCAAATGTAGCTTATTGCAATTCTTACCAATGTCAATGGAAGGGATGGGGAGGGCCAAAGCTGCTGTCCTGCCTAGGACCCAATCCTGCCCTAACACATATCTGTCCCTTGCGCTGTGATCATACTTTACTGCAAAGTTGTTGTTTTTTATGTTTGCTTTGCATACTCATTTCATATATCATTAGTTAAAGTATAATGAATGAATGAATGAATGAATGAATGAGACTATTTGGTTTATTTTGTATAGATCAGGGACATTTTTGAATCCCTGTTGGGTTTTTATAGCTCCCTGACCTTCCCATCTCTGATTGTCCTGGTGACCATTGTCATCAGGAGGGAGGAAGTGAGAGGAAATCCCAAATTGTAGAGCAGTCATTGGAGCAGGAGGGGAAAGGGATTGTGATAAACTCAGCCATAGACATAAATTAGTTAGGGTTGCACAGATACCAAGTACAGTACTCGGTACAAGTACGAGTACATGTACCGATACTTTCGAGCTCCAAGACTAGACTAGAGAAAAATTCAACAGTTAGGAGGCCGCTGTCATTTGTAAGGAGCACACGGAGGTCCTGGGATTTGTACATCTCTGTTTTAATGTACGATTTTGTTTTTATAAATATAAATAAAGGGATGCACAGATACCAGTTTTGCGAGTACGAGTACTGGTACTTGCCGAGTACTTACAAGTACGAGTACTGATACATTTTTGTTTATTGTCATGTGACAGTTTTTCTAAAACAATACAGACTAATGATTCCAGGACAGTGGTGGAGCGCCAGAGCCAGGTCCCAGCTGCAACCGCTGCAACCCTGGTAGTTCCCATGATAATGCCAAGTATCTGCACTGGTACTCGAAAAGTATCTGTGCATCCCTAAAATTAGTCAGGGGGTCCATAGTCGGGTACACACGGGTAGATTTGCTAATGAACGTTCGTATGAAAAATCCCGCCGGAACGTTTGATAACGCCATCAGACTTGGTAATTATCATTCAAAATTTTTGTTTGATTTTTGTTTGAATTTAACATTTGATTTTGGAATGAATGGAGTTTCCCATTCACTGTTAGAATTCTGTTCGATCGAGAATAATTTAACAATTTTTTTTTTCGTCACTGTGGTCGAAATCGATCATCGATTTGAACTCATCAACCATTAGAAAGTGAAGTGGACATTCCAAAATCAGTTTTATTTGTTTGAAATGCTATCCATGTCTACCCTACCTATGTGTGCCACTTCAATTACCGACTCTCCTATAATGGGGTTACCAGTAGACGCCTGCTGTCCTTGTGGTGTGGCACCGCCTTGTGGCAAGTCTTGGTACTGCATTCTTTTTTTTTAGCAAGTAAATTTTTATTGCAATTTTTATGGCAATACAGAAGTGTAAGACATAGATTAAAATAATCTAATAAAAGGAGTCAACATAGTACTTGAAAAATTATTTAATGCATTGAAAACATAATGAAATTACAAAGCTATATAAGCTCATGTCAGGGACCTAAGCCATTTTATACCAAAAGTGTGTAAATTGACAATTACAGTCCAAATTCCAGAATATTTGATGTATGGGTAACAATTTACACTTGTAAGAACTTGTACTGCATTCTGATTCAGGACCTCAAAACTATTCATAAAAGGTCCTATAGGTCTGAATACTCTATTGGCATCTTTATTTGTTATTTTACCTTTTTATAAATGTTTTGGCATTTGTGTTCTGCATCTGAAATAATTGATTGCACACTTTAGCTATTCAGCATTTGTATGGCAGATTCTAACCCCACTTGCCTAATTTATGAAATGGTGAAAAGTTTATTTATAGAAAAACTATGGGGTCTATTCACAAAGCTGCCGAGGGCAGCCGAGTGAATGACCGATCAGAAGTGAAGTGAGCCGAACACTGTTCGGCTATTCACTTCAGGCTGGTACGGCTGATTTCAGCCGTATATCGGCTGAAATCAGCCGTACATCGGCTTGCTTCGTGTGGCTTCGGATCAGCCGAACATGCTCAGCATGTTCGGCTGATCCGAAGTGCAGAAGGAGTTCGACTCA
>NW_017307947.1:229581-246253 GCF_000935625.1 Nanorana parkeri | reverse complement strand
AACGAACGAAACGAATAAGAAACGAATAAGAACAGAAAATGAAACGAACGTTCGTGCGAACGCTACCGAATTTCGGAAATGGAAATTCGGATTCGTTTGCATTCGTTATGTCTGTAATTCGGAATTCGGATACATCCGAATGTCCGAATTTACGAAAATTCGTCCGAATTTCGATTCGGAACGAAACGAATCGCACATGTCTACTAATAAGGGCAGATATGCTTTTATCAGTGGGCTGGTTACAATCTCTACATCCTCCAGGTATTTATCTAGACGTTTATGTGTCAGGCTGTCATTTTATATTCATTTTGAGACTTTCCAACAAGACTCGTGCACATGCACCCGTACAACATAAATTCGCCCCCGTATTTCCTCTACTAGAGAGACGCAGGTGCTGCCCACAGCCTCTCATATACATAAATGGCTGTACAAGGCGGTAGGTGGGTATTTATCTATTATTTATTACAGGTATTCATATAGTGCTGTCAATGTACTTTATATAGTGTACATTCACATGAGTCCCTGCCCTCAAGGTCCAATCTAAGGTCTTCTAAGCCAATCTAAGTTCCCTATATCCAGTGGCGTCACAAGAAGGCATGAGCAGTTCGTATTCGAACATTCGAACCGCCAAAATGTTCGACTACAAACTCAAACTCAATGCAAGTGTATGGGGGTCGAATGTTCGACCCCCATACAGCTGCTGGTACATGTGGCTGCAGGCAGGCCCGGTGCTACCGTGAGGCAAGCAGCCGCCTGAGGTTGCTGCAGGGTGAGGGCGGAAAAAACAGGTCATTTTGACAAGTACTTGTACTTGTCAAAATGCCCCGATGCTTGCGCTATGTTTTTTTTTTTTCACTTACCTTTGGTGCGGGAGAGCAGCGGCGAGTCAGCGCTGGTCCGGTGGGAGGAGCTCCAGGTGGGGTCCTAATTTAGCTGGCCAGCGACTGCCAGAGGATCTCGACACGCGCGGCACCTCTGTCAGTCGCCGGCCAGCTAAATTAGGACCCCACCTGGAGCTCCTCCCACCGGACCAGCGCTGACTCGCCGCTGCTCTCCCGCACCGAAGGTAAGTGAAGAAAAAAAAACAGGGGAAGGGGACAGCAGCCAAAAAAGTAAAATACACTAAATGCAGCTTACATGCTGATAGGGAGCAGGCCCAGCGCTATAGGGGGTCGCTGCATTGCTCCGCTGCCCCCGTACCTCTGCTGCTGTCTTCCCCTGGTCCGTCGGCTTCTCCGTTCCTCCGTCCGGCCGCGGCACCTCTGCCCTACCCCCCTGCCTCCTCTTCATTGCAGGCTGGAAGCCATACCCAGCCTGCTATTGGATATTGTATAGGCCGGTCAGTCTAACATCGGTAGTTTGTAAAATGCTAGAGGGCATAATAAAGGATTATCTGGTAGAATTTGTTCAGGAAAACGGGATAGTTAATGACAATCAGCTAATAGCCAATAGCAAGCTGGCTATTGCACCCGCCCACTGTCTGCTGTCAATCAGCATGGGGGGACCTGATAGTGAACTTTCTCCTTCAGGCCCCTCCTCCGCTGAGCCCTGATTGGGCAAAGTCTTGCACCTGACCTGTGGTCAGGTGCAAGACTATAACAAATCAGAGCTTCAGTGGGCATTTTGTATTATGGAATGTCCGTGGTCGAACAAACTGCGAACATCCCAAAAAGTTTGGCGTTTGGCGAGTGCTCGAACTGCCGATGTTCGATTCGAACTCATGTTCGAATCGAACACTCAGCCCATCCCTAGTCACAAGGGGGGTGCGTCCCGTGCCCGGGTGACACCATTGGAGGGCCGAAAAGTCGGGCACACGGTTATGGACCGAGAGCCCAACAGTGTCGGGAAAGAGGAGGGCCGTAGAAAGGCATCATGGCACACTCACAAGTCAGCATGTAAAAAAACTTGTCTCACCACTAAGGTCAATAACAGAGGTTTGGATACACGTCTTCTGCAGAAAATGTGAAAGCCGCACTGCCGCGCCAAGGCACCTCTTATAGTGCGGTCCTAACTCTAAACTATGAGAGTCTCCATCTTGGAGCACATGGGGGCAGAAGATTTCAAATTGGGTGCAGGTTTGTCAAGAGGAAGCCCAACCTCCTTAAAGGCATAGGAACACACAAGGGATCCCGCACATCCCAATGGCAGCTGAGAACCCCCATGCGTCACTGCTTGACGGGAAAGAGGAGGGGACCCGGCAGCATACCTCATCCCGCCGGGTTAACGACCCCTCCTCTCTCTGCCGGTGTCCATCACCAAGATGGCCGCCAACAGGCGTCACTAAGACAGCTGCACATGCTTGCATGTACGTCATTGTGCGTGACTATGTCACCCGGTCTCTACGCTCTGGGTGACACCCGGCCTCAGGACGCCCCTGCCTATATCACATGCATACATAGGAGGGCCAATTTAGACAGGAGCCAATTAACCTACCAGCATGTCTTTGGAGTGTGGGAGGAAACTGGAGTGCCCGGAGGAAACCCACACAAGCACAGGAAGAACATCCAAACTCCATTTCAGATGGTCCTGACCAGGATTTTGAACCAGGGACCCCCAGTGCTACAAGGTAGAAGCCACTGTGCTGCTCAGACTGCTGCCTCTGGTGTCAGAAAGATACGGGGAGGTGCAGTGGGTGACATTCTGTGTCTTTTCACATAGCGGACAGATAAAACTAAAGAAAGATATATAATGAACTTTATTTTCTGAAATAAAATACTTCATGGGCATTAGGCTCTATTTACAAAGTTTTACCGCAAGGATAAGGATCTTTATTCTAGCCATGTGACTGTAATTTTGAACGCTTAATGGTTTCAACTGCAAATAGCTTCTTTTTAAAAAAAATAAGGTTCCTTGTCCTGGTGTGCTAGCAATGTAAAGTAAGCCTTAGCCTAATGTTTTCTTTCTGTTTTAATGTGAACAAAATGCATGAAAATCCAGAGCAATTCTCTTGTGAATAGATCTTAGCTTGAACGTAATGATAAACAATTACCACTAGATGGCGCCTGTGCACTTGAAACATTTTGAGCTTTCCATTCTCCTCTTGCACTGTGACACCATGGGGGGTAAATTCAGGAAATGTACACTGATTGGGTTGGATCCATATTGTGACTCTGATTTACTAAAGGCAAGCTCACACTGCCAGTGAGGATGACAATGACACATATGTCTTGCACAACGCTAGATTTATATCTACTGTTGTGGCCCACATTAGGGGTTACATCAGCACTTCTCAACCTTTTTAACATGAAGGAACCCTTGAAATAACTTTCAGGCTTTAGGGAACCCCTGATAATGACTATATTTATAGCGCATGATATATCAGTCTATGTTTCTTTATAAGAATTAAGAAAAAGAAATGTGGCACGCGTAGCCATATTTGGCATGCAGGACTTCTCTATACAATAAAATTTCTTTCAGAATACTAATGAAATGGAACAAATTAAAAAACGAATGAGAGTGTACCCTCATATTGGTGGTCAGTGGAGAAATGCCAATTACTATAATGGTCAATGGAAAAGTTCTACGTTACATTAGTGGTCAGTGGAAAAGGACCATCCTATTCTGAAGGTCATAGAGGAGAGTAAGTGAGAGAAGGGCCCCATTACACCGATGGTCAGTGGAATGAATGCTCCTTGCATTGGTGGGCAGTGGAATGAATGCTCCTTACATTGGTGGGCAACGGGAAGAATGCTCCTTATATTGGTGGTCAATGGGAAGAATGCTCCTTACATTGGTGGGCAGCGGGAAGAATGCTCCTTACACTGGTGGTCAGTGGAATGAATGCTCCTTGCATGGGTGATCAGTTGGAAGAATGCCCCTTACATTGGGGGTCAGCGGAAAGAATGTTCCTTACATTTGTGCTCAATGGGAAGAATGCTCCTTACACTGGTGGTCAATGGGAAGAATGCCCCTTACATTGGGGGTCAGTGGGAAGAATGCTCCTTACATTGGGGGTCAGTGGGAAGAATGCTCCTTACATTGGTGGTCATTAGGAAGAATGCTCATTTCATTGGTGGGCATTGGGAAGAATGCTCCTTACACTGGTGGTCAGTGGAATGAATGCTCCTTACATTGTGGGTCAGCGGGAAGAATGTTCCTTACATTGGTGGTCAGTGGGAAGAATGCCCCTTACATTGGGGGTCAGTGGGAAGAATGCTCCTTACATTGGTGGTCATTAGGAAGAATGCTCATTTCATTGGTGGGCATTGGGAAGAATGTTCCTTACATTGGTGGTCAGTGGGAAGAATTCTCTTGACATTGGTGGTCATTAGGAAGAATGCTCCTTACATTGGTTGTCATTAGGAAGAATGCTCTTGTCATTGGGATGGATGTACCTTACATTGGTGGCTGGTGGAAAGAATGAGAGCCTAAATTGGTGGTCAGTGGGAAGAATGCCTTCTTTAAAGACATCTAAAAAGATGACTAGTGTCAGTGGTTACTTACCCATAAGTCAAGAATTGATCATTGCTCAAGGAACCCCCTTGCAACCCTATAGTTCTCTAAGAACCCTGGTTGAGAAAAGACCTGGGGTTGGGTGTAAAGGAGGCTGTGTATTGCACCAGGATACAGTCCGTTTACCCATCGCACTCAGAGCCGCTGCTCCAAGAGTAGCCTCACTTGTTTGCCTGATGAAGGGGATCCTGTGAGACCCCTAAACCTTGTATAGAGTATTCTACTTGCAACAAGTACGTTAATAAACATGTACTGAACTTGCTTTGGAGTGCCGGTGTCCATCCTTTACTGTATATTGCACTAGGGATGCACTGATCATAGTTGCAGTGCTCTGTAGGCTTCAATGCAAAATTGTAATACAGTAAATGTGCATATTTCATTTTATGAATGTGGGTGCTTTTATTGCATTATTTAAAATGGTGGACTATGCCTTTAAGATATAATGAACACTCAACTATATAATGACTTCCCCAACTCAACTGCAATGAATAAATTATCATTTTTGGCATTAACATAAATTGACCTTAAGAAAGTTTTTTTGATCCCAATGGGGATTTTGCATTGCAATACCGCGCTGCGCCTGTTTGTCACGTGGTTAAGGCGCAGTCACATTGATTGCAATGGTTGCACTTGGCACGCTTGCCAAACCCGACATGCTGTATACAAATTTACACACCTTGGTCGGCCGCTATTTAAGGTTGGCGGTCAGTGGGGAGATAAAAACGCAGATCAAGCGCCTGTTTTTACAGCCCCTTTGCCGCCCGTGTGACTTTAGGGCCTTAGGGAATAGGCCGACAGTATTTAGTGCTATTCCTATATTCCAAGCAGCCCTCCTGGTAATCCGGCCCCGTCTGATGCCTTTGTTTTGCAGACCATGTAGTATTTTTGCTATTTACCTTTTGTGCCTATGAAAGCCTATCCATTACAAGACTCAAACAATGCAAAGCATGACACAGATCTGTGCCTGGCCCCAGGGGCTGTCAGCGGAGCTCTAATTACCTGTGTTTAACAGCAGGCGCATCCAGTCAAGCAGTGGATATTATGCAAACTCAATGAAGACAAATGATATTGTTTTTAAATCAGGCTCCGGTTAACCCCTCTTGTGTCAGAGGCAGAAGAGTTGCTTGAACAAGGGAAAGTGCTGGGATTGCCTATAACAACCAATCAGATCACAGCTGGTGATTTTATACTGCAGGTTGAATAAGTAAAATGAAAATGCTGACCAGGAACCAGTGCAAATCACTCATTCTATTTATTTAAACTCTGCAGCCAGATTCAGCAAGTTGCTCAAATTTGTGGAACTACTGCATCTTGTCACATGATTCTGTGCTGTGCAACCTCCCTCTAATGCTACAGTGTGTGTATGTTAATAAAACAGTAAAAAGCCAACTACAAACGCGTGGGTGCAAAGGGCATATCTATGAGTTCTCAGGGTCTAGTATTTCCAACACCAGGATCCATCCCCTCACTGATGGATCTCCTCACTGGCAAAGAGGAGAGCTGATGGGCTAGAAGCAGCAGTTGGTATAGAAGCAGATGCTCCAAAATGAATAAGCAGCAGCAGTACAATATGATGCTTCCGCCCCTCAGCTCGGCTCTTTGTCAGCATTGGGAGGATGGAGCCTTGTCATAAGGAAGCTCCCCAATTAAAGGAACAGACTGCACCCCGATGACATCAGAATAGATGATGCTTTATTGTTCCAGACAGTGAACACAGAAGATCCACCCAGACCCTACTTAATATGACGCATTTCACCCATGTACGACTACGCTCTCTCTTGGTGAAATGTGTTGTAGCGAGGAGGGTCTGGGGGGATCTTCTGTGTTCATTTTCTGGAACAATATAGCTTCATCTATGCTGATGTCATTGGAGTGTGGCATGTAGGGAGCCGAGAAGCTCCATTCGGCCAGCACTTGTGCACACGTGCAGATGTGGACTTTGGACCTACAGTTTTCTTGGGTATTTTTTAAGGAGCATCAGGTTTTTCAAGTATAAGAAGAGGAGTGAGAGAACATGCACATATGGCACATGGTCCTGTGCCTAGTGTGACCACCAGATGTGCATTAGTGCATGTGTCTGGTATCATGTGCATGGGTGTCCACGTAGTCTCAGTGCTGGTGTTGGCACCAAGTGGTCTATACAAACTGGAACACTGCATGAAGAGATTGCTGAGTAGTATTGTCTCGTAGCTCTGGTCCTCCATACCCCTAATTAGTTTGGTTGCCCTCCGCTGGACTTTTTCCAACTCGAGGACATCTTTTCTTAGTACTGGTGACCAGAACTGGACCGCGTACTCCAGATGAGGTCGAACCAATGATCTATAAAGTGGCAAAATTACTTGCATTACCTGTTGCCACTTCAAGGAGATACAAGAAACCGAGGTCCCCTTGTCAAGCCAGATAGGCACACTTGGGTGGAAAGACTTCATCTGGAGAACTCAGAACTTGTTGATAAGCCCTTTGCACCTATTGGTTTGTAAGTGCACTCATATGTGTTCTATGTAAGATTTACCTTTTTCTATGGGGTCTATTCACAAAGCTGTCGAAGGATCTGGCCGCAGCTTCGGCCGATCCTTCGGCTAGCTTCGGCCCCAGGACTCCGAACATGCTGAGCATGTTCGGCTGTTTCGAAGCCACACGAAGCAAGCCGATGTACGGCTGATTTCAGCCGATATACGGCTGAAATCAGCCGTACCAGCCTGAAGTGAATAGCCGAACAGTGTTCGGCTCACTTCACTTCTGATCGGTCATTCACTCGGCTGCCCTCGGCAGCTTTGTGAATAGACCCCTATGTATCACTTACAATTTTCCAAAACTTTCAAACCGGTATTCTGAGTTCTCATGCATAGGCAGAATTGCCGTCAGAGATACCCCCTGAGATTACACATTTCTCTAGTGAGAAGACTACATCAACTGGTCATTTAGAGCCTAAAACAATTCAGGCCACCTTAAGAGAGAAGCAGCCTATGGCGGGAAAAGAGCGATCTCACTGCTCCACCCCACCTAGGTGCACACCGCTCATTCACCATGCATGTAGTTTATTGCATACAACAGGCAGCATGGTATGATCCGCGCCTAGTAGCCACCCACCTCTAATGTGTTTCACCCTTATGGACTTAGTCATAGAGGCCCGTTGTGGTAAATACACTGAGTGGCCAGTTTATTATGACCACCTGACGTTTGTAGGCAAATTAGCTATAATTAGCTATAATTTCACGCTGAAGTTGCTAGAGGGCCAGACCATTATAAATAGGGAAGCAGGTTGTTTACCACGACAGTAGAAGTGATTTTTTTCTGAAGATACGGGTAAACAACGCGATTTAATAACCATTTGAACGTGGGATGATTGTTGGCGCGGAGACATGGAGCGAGTATCAGCAAAACAGCAGAATTCGTTAAATGTTCAAGAGGGGCTCATTGTTAAAGTGTTTAAAGACCGGACTGTCAGCCGAAAATCTGGGTCTGAACGTACAAATTGTGGCCGTCAGCGACTAGTCAATGTTAGGGCAGAACGGAGAGTGGCAAGGCTGGTACAAGACAACAGAAGGGTAACAGTGCAGTGTCAGATTCCTCGCATCACCTTTCAACATCTCGTGGAGTCACGAGGCAGCCCAACTAAGTCATCTCGTGGCCCAACGAAGTACTGATGGGGTGGTCATAATAATCTGGTATATCCCCTCAGTGCCCTACTCAAAGAGGAGAGCTGATAGGTGCAAACTGCTCAAAATGCCCCTGAAAAGAACTGCAGCCCAAATCAGTTCAGCCATAGCCTACTTGGTACTGCTGCCAATTAAGCATTTCGGAGCATCTGCTCCTAAATCAATTGAAGCTGAGCAGCTTTCGCCCCTCAGCTCTCTTCTTTGCTGGTGCTGAGAGGCTGGAGACTGTTGTTGGAAAGAATAGTCTAGCACAATTCAAGCAACCTTAGAAGGGAAACACCAATAGGGGGAAGTGAACTGGGTTCATTGTTCCAGGCACAACACTAATATGACTTCAATGGCTGCAGTGACACCCTGATGGGCGCCAGTATGGATCCAACTTCTAGCTCGGGGGCCAGGGCCCTAGTCTATTACCAATGGTCATGTGACCCTGACATAATAACATGTATAAGAGATTCTTACAGCATGATAGATAACATGTCAAGTAGAGACACAAGAACAACACTGGGACCCAGCAGACAGACAGCATACAATAGAGACATTCTGAGAAATATGATTTATATGTCTTGAGCTGTTCTCTTGTCTGATTAGTAATAACACCAAGGTAAGAACCTGACCTTTAAATATGCCTTGGATTGTCTCCATATATACTACATCATAAATGAGCAAGGAGCAGAATCACATTATTAAAGAAGAAGAAGAAGAGATTGTTTTATTAATCCAGCTAACTTGCAATTAGGAGATAAATAATGGCAAATGGTAAAGCAGACAGGGCAGGCTGGGGCATGTAGTTCTTCAGAAGTTGGCACTCTTTGACTAGTCAACCTTTGCATACAATCTACTATGGTCTGCAATTCCGGATCACTAAGTTAAATGGCAGCTGCAGGGAATAAGTAAAGCTGATCACTAATGGGGTAATACTATGCAACAGAACATTGCAGTTATGGTCAAATAGTGCATTCCGGTTACTTTAACAAGACACTATAGTGCAGGGGTTGGCAACCTTGGCATTCCAGCTTTTGTGGAACTACAAGTCCCATGAGGAATTGCAAAACTCTGACAGCCACAGGCATGACTCCCAGAGGCAAAGGCATGATGGGATTTTTGGTTTTCACTAAAGTTAGAGTGTCAAGGTTGCAGGGGAAGGCAACCCCATAGCACTACTGATTGGCTGCAGTCAATGTCCACCCAATATTTTTTGGATCAGCTTTTTCACACAAAATTAAACTTTTGCCAAACGGGGGAGGGGGAGGGTCAGCAGAACTTGGCTGAAATTCAACCAGTTTATGGCCAGCTATAGGATTTAAGGTGCTCATAGACATTACATGACAGACTTCTGGATGGGTAATGCTCCAATGTCCACGGGTGGGTCACAGCCTTAACTGGGTGTTATTTGGTAACAAAACAATTTTGCTATTGGAAAACCTTTATCCACCACCTTCCACTGCCCTAAACAGGAGATCCTGTGCAACCAGGGGAACAAGGAGCCTTTGAGTCATTATGGTACATTTACTACACGGGGTAGAGATTGTTCACCTCTGCCAGCACAGTACAGACAGTGTTCATTATGGTAAACATTACCCCCCCCCCACCCCCCCTTAGCCCCTCCTTAACATTACATAGAAAGGGAAAGCTACGTAGGATTGCCAGCAAGTTAAAAAAAAGGTAACTATCTTTTTTTTTTTAGGATATGCGCATTGGAACATGTAACAAATATAACGTAGGTGTTATCCCAATTTGTCTGGAAAAGTGGAAATCCAAAGCTAAATCTCTACGAAATATCTGAGATGGCAATTGCCATCGGCTCCTGGGAATTCCCCAGCCGCAGCTGATTGGGCGGCAGCAGAAGAAGTTTCCTTCCATATTCAGTGATGCTCACTGCTCAGGTTCGGATCGAATCCCGGTCCGAACCTGAGCTAAGACTTCCTTCTCTGGGTCTTCATTTGGAATTTCATGACTTTTCTAAAGCTGACCACACATGGTTAAATTTTAATTTGAACTTGTATATGAAATTCTGAAAAATCTTCATCAGATCATGAAAACCTGCAGTCATAGAGTGACCTAATTTCAGTCAAAAGCCCTCAAAACTTTTGTCCAGCTCTGCCACTCAAATGGAATCCCGGACAGAGTTTCTTTTATTGCTTATGAAATTAACGAACAAATAATGCAAAACAACTGTATAAGTATATTGTATACAGTATATATACCCCATATTAGCACAGTATGCCAAATACACCTGCCAAAGCAATGTCAAAGTGATCTCCATTGCTGGGGCTTCCATATTTGTTTCAGTCTTCTTCCAGGTTCTGATTCTTTGGCTGCATGATTGGCCGGACCCTGATGACATAACTCCTGAGCATGCACAGCTCAGCATATGGAAAAGGGAAATAGCTGACAGCCAGGTAGAAGCTTTTATGGCAGAAGAGACTCTAGATTTTAGAATTAGAAAAAGTATTACAAATTTTTACAAACATTGTGAGAAGGATTTTTGTTTTAAGAAATTCTGCTGGTGTATGGCCACCTTAACGCCCTCATTTCCAGATTTCTAAGTGCTAAGCCGTTGCACAAAATTCCCAGAAGTGATCTGACAGTGAGTTAAGTGGTCGCCCCTCTTGTGAGATCCGGCCCGGAATGGACAGAATGGATGAGTTAGGAGGAGATCAGGACCAGAATGGATGAGGCGGAGGGAGCCAGCATGTCTGGAAGTTTGTTTACCTTTCTACCTGTTCCAGGTGAGGGTGGAGAGTGGACAGGTAGGAAAAGTGACCAGTCTGTCTTCTCTTGAGCCCTTTGTTGTGTTAAAGGCCAATTACTTCCTATCCTGGGACTTGTGAACAGTAGAAGCAGAGTGATTAGTGAGATAACGATAATTACCTGCCCAGTAATACTGTGACTGATAACGTGATCACTGGGAAATAAGTGCTGTGGGAAGAGGGTGATACACATAGCAGCTAATATGAAAATAGACAACTCACAGCTTATCTTAGGAAGTGCACAATCATCACTGCTTTCTAATGCAATCACATCAGGATACAGGGCTTTATTTACCGACAAATTCCTCCTGCTAATCCAGCAATTTGAGTGTTAAAGAAACAGAAAGTCTCCGTATCAAGCTGGCCATACACCAACAGAATTTATTGGAAAAAAATTCACTTTCGGAACATTTATTACATTTTGTAATAAATGGGGTCACATCAACGACTCTCTTGGACTGTAGTGATGAAAAAAATGGAAGGAGCTGTAAGAAATTATTTTCTAACAAAAGAACAAATCCTAACAACGAATGTGGTTATTGCTCAGGAAATCCCATTCATTTGCAAAATCGAATGTTCAAATCAAACCAAATTCCCAATGACGTTTGTCAAGTCTCTTAATTGGATGTTCTGAACATATTTTTCATATTAAAATTTGTATGAAATTCTACCAGTGCATGGCCAGCTTTATTGTTGGCAGAATTGGCTGGAATGGAGGAATACATGGGCAAGTGGATATACTGGTAGCTGGAAGTGGGTATACTGGTAGCTGGAAGTGGGTATACTGGCATATCTACTATAAAATGCACCTATGGCCTCCCGCCCAGCTCCTTGCAACCATTGACTCCTTGCAACCTGGTTGCCAGGAGCTTGATAGGACACCTGCCAGAGCGAAAGACGTCAACTGTCTCCATGGGTCGGTGAACTTTCACTTACCCACAGAGCAACACCCCCCTCCCTTCAAGTGGTGTTCAGGGCATGTGCCATGCCCTGGATATGCCACTGACTGGTAGTACATATAATAATATCCACCCATTGGTAACGTTACTACACACAGTGTAATGTCTTATGTAGGAAGAAATTCCGAACTGATGGGCAGTATTGCCCATCAGCAATACAGGACTGTATTGTTCCCCGTTCAAAAGTAGACCTGTATTGAAAGGCCAACCTTCTAAGATGAATACAGGTTTGATAAATACACCATACGGTGCCCAATCTCTTAGTAGGAAAATACCTCAGGAACACTGCCCATAGAATACCCAGAAAATGGTGACATTTTGAAAATCAGTATTTGTGTAGGCTTAAGCTCGCCTTCCTGAACCCCTAGAGGATGGCACTGGGCGGGTGGCAATAGTCCCTCTAGGCATTGAACACCTCATTGTGGGATGGGAAGGGGGCATGTCTTCTCTCTCCATAACAGGATGTCCTTGTATATGGGGAGATGTGGCTGGATGGAGAAAGGATTTTTTGTTACAAGAGAGGTACGATCTGGCACCTAATTGTACGTATCATTATGAGGGTCTATTTATAAAATATTTCCTGTGCGAATGTATCAACATTCATGCAAAAGGTGCAAATAATACCCTATTAATATAAAAATATTTTTTTATTGATACTTAAATTGTCTTTAGCAGGGTGAATGTAACATTCATTTCATGAATCCTGTTTGCTCTACTGTTGTCAAATCGAATGTAATTAGAATATATTAACCATTATACATGTAACATACATAGTAACATAGTAGATGAGGTTGAATAAAGACAAGGGTCCATCCAGTTCATCCTATGTGTGTATGGGTGTATGTGATTATGTGTCTATATTTATCTTGCTCTAGCACTTCCCATATCCCTGGAAAGGAAGTGAAATAAGAACTCATCTAGAAGTTTCCTGAATTTATCAATGCTCTCTCTGCCAAATAAAGGGCAGTACTGGATGCAAGATATTCAAAGAACATTCGATCAGAGAATATACCTTAACGGAGTTCTAAAGTCCCAACATATCCTCTCCTGTTATAATAGCACTGTAATAGGAATACATACTAGAGTTGTTTTTAATAATGCAATCAAAGCTTACTTGAGAAAAATCCCTTGCATTGCATTGCGTGTTACTGTGCATTAATTGCACAGAACCATGCGATTAATGCACCGGCCTGGTGTGGACGGGCATGTGAAAGAAGACTAAAAAGGAGCACCGGGTAATATTCTCAGGGGTGCAAAAACACCTTTATAGGGTTCACAAATGGCAACAAGAAGATATACAAAGCCGACGCGTCATGGGAGTCAGGAATCTTCATTCACCAGAACTTAAACAATGGACACTGGGACTCTCATGTACTCTAAACCTACAGCCCCCACAGACAATCCTATTTCTCAGACATTAGTGTTAAAGATCTTTACCAGAAGTTCACTCTTCTTGTATCTCTAGTCTTCTTTCACAACAATATAAAACTGAGAGGAATTCTAATCCTTCCCCATTCCATCCAAAAGATTTTAAACATTTTTGGCTTGACATTCACTTTTCAAGTGACATAACAAAAATGTTACTTATGTACAAGCACAAATAAATAATATTTGAAATCATCATCATGTACTGCAAAGCTTCTCATTAATGTTTATTTTATAAGTAGAATGATGCCTCAGATTAGATACAATTAAAAAGGAAATGTTCATGTTTTACGTACTGCGCCAATACATTTCTGAACTTAAAAGATTTACAAAAAAATAGTTAAAAGTAATCCAACATAAAAATAACATTGCAGTGTAAATGTTTAATTTCTGTCTTCAATGCCTTTTTCTGTATGCCTTTCATGTAGCGTTTCTCGACCTTTTTTATTAAGTTGCGGCGCCCTTTAAATGTATGTAAAATTTCAAGGTGCCCCAGTCTAAAATGTCAAAAAATGTCAATGTAAAAAACAAAGTGTGGTATCCTCCAAAATCTATAACAAATCTTTATCCTAGATGGGTGTTTGGTATGGATTTTAAGCGGGGACTCTACAGAAAAAAAAACTCAGATTCGCCCCTTTCATATCAGAAGCCCCCTTTCCCATCAGTGTCCTCCCCCTGTCCCATGTAAACCCCCCCCCCCTTCCCATCAGATTCTCCCTTTCCAGCAGATTCACCCTTTTCACATCAGATTCTCCCCATCAGATTCTCCCTTTCCAGCAGATTCACCCTTTTCACATCAGATTCTCCCCATCAGATTCTCCCTTTCCAGCAGATTCACCCTTTTCACATCAGATTCTCCCCATCAGATTCTCCCTTCCCATCAGAGTCACCCCTTTCCCATCAGAGTCACCCCTTTCCCATCAGATTCTCCCTTACCATCAGATTCTCCCTTCCCATCAGATTTTCCCTTCCCATCAGAGTCACCCTTCCCATCAGAGTCACCCCTTTCACACCAGATTCTCCCCATCAGATTCTCCCTTCCCATCAGAGTCACCCCTTTCACACCAGATTCTCCCTTCCCATCAGATTCTCCCTTCCCATCAGATTTTCCCTTCCCATCAGAGTCACCCTTCCCATCAGAGTCACCCCTTTCACACCAGATTCTCCCTTCCCATCAGAGTCCCCCCTTTCACACCAGATTATCCCTTCCCATAAGATTCTCCCTTCCCATCAGAGTCACCCCTTTCCCATCATATTCCCCCCTTTCCATAAGATTTCCCCTTCCCATCAGAGTACCCCCTTTCTCACCAGATTCTCCCTTTCCCATCAGATTCTCCCTTTCCCATCAGATTCTCCCTTCCCATCAGATTCTCCCTTCCCATCAGAGTCCACCCTTTCCCATCAGATTCTCCCTTCCCATCAGATTCTCCCTTCCCATCAGAGTCACCCTTTTCACATCAGATTCTCCCTTCCCATCAGAGTCACCCTTTTCCCATCAGATTCTCCCTTTCCATCAGAGTCACCCCTTTCACATTGGATTCCACCTTCCCAGAAGAGTGCCTCTCTTCAGATCAGAAGCCCCCTTCACATCAGGAGCCCCACTTTTACATTAGAGTCCCCCTTCACATCAGATTCCCATCAGAGTGCTCCCTTCACATCAGAGTCAGCCCTTCACATCGGATTCCCCCTTCACATCAGAGTGCTCCCTTCACATCAGAGTGCCTCCTTCACATCGGATTCCCCCTTCACATCAGAATGCTCCCTTCACATCAGAGTCCCCCTTCAAATCGGATTCCCGCTTCCCATCAGAGTGCCCCTTTCATATCAGAGTGCCTCCTTCCCATCAGAGACCCCCTTCCCATCAGAGTGCTCCTAACTTCAGGAGTCCCCTTTCACATCAGAGTCCTATCTTTAAATCGCACCCACAGTGCAGCTGAGGCTTTATTTTATGTTAAACTGCTTTTTTTTCCCCCTAAGGCTTTTCTAAAGAAAAAGAAGGTGAGCTTTTGTTTTCGAGGAGGTAGTTTGGAGTTTCTATTTACTTTTAACATTTATTAAGTTGATAGGGCTTCTTTTTTTTATACATTTCGGGTGTTCAAACCAATTACTTGTTATTGGCCATCTATTTTTGCAACAGGAAGTGCACCTAAACCATCTCACACTATATCACTCACATTCACAGCACCCCCCTATCTCCATAGATAAAATACAAGTTGGACATACAGTACATCAGTCAACTCTATTATCCCTGATTAAAACTATCATGCTGCAGGAAAATGTTACATTGCTGCATCCTCTGCAGGATCCTTGAAGCAACCCCCCCCCCCAGTCTTTGTCTCTAGTATATTTGGGCCTAGCTTTGCTCATTAAAATTATCCTACTGACGGCCAACTTTACACTGGTGACTGAGAGCTTGATAGAAATTGGCCAGCGGCAGGACAGTTTTGCATCAGTGAGAATAGGGACTGCTACAGCAAACTACTGACCAGTTTCTATCTACTGGTCAATGGGGGTATATTTCCATTTGAGTATACAGCAGGTGTCACTCCTGAAGCTACCTTTCAAAGTGCAATGAAGCAGATTGGAGTGCTGTTGCTGCCTGTAAGCCTCGCTATTCCATGACCTAATATGTGATTCCAGTGATGCTGTCGTTAAAGCTGTCCGTGAAAATTGTACTGTTCTGTAACACCATGTACAGCTTTATGTCATCCCCTAAGCATGTTATTTGGGGGCTGTGTGTATTTTCAATGATGCTGCATGAAAAGACCCTATCCCCATGTACAGCATTTTTTACAAATGTTTTTGCATTGGTACGTGCCACCCATGGCAGTGCCCAGCTTCCCATCTTTTATTTTGACAGCAGTTCGCCTAGTAGCCCTTTAAAATGACCAGAATTTAACCCAAAAATTCTCCTCCAATAGACTTTAAAAAAGATTTGCCGAACCCTTTCTGAGTTAAATCCAGACACCAGACAGATTCACCCATCACAACTTTGTAACTCTCCTAAAATTGTTTTTTGTAACAAAAATAGCCCCTAACTAGCCCTGTTATTTTATGGGGGTTTTTCCACACAGAATCAACAGCAAAACAACAGAAGTAACATTAAAAATGTAAAGCAACAGAACACAAATTACAAATGTACAGAAAAAAAACAAATACAAAGAACACTAAACTACTCTAAATACTAAAAAAAAAAAACCTAAGCATCTCGGTGAATGAACCTGAGAGTTTCTACTTTGGTAAGAATTTGGAGATAGAAAAATCTGTACTGGCAAAATCTGTATAGCTGTAATCACTCCATTCAGCCATAGTGCTAGTGAGCTCAACCAACACAAAGCATACCCAATAATGGAAATAGCAGTTACAGATGGACTGACCCTTTATTTCCAATATACACTTAGCATATTTGGAGGCAATGCTCCCC
>NW_017307947.1:221944-229509 GCF_000935625.1 Nanorana parkeri | reverse complement strand
TAATATATTACAATGCCACCAGGGCAGTGATGCTGTGCTCACTTCACACATACAATGAGGTTTGGGGGATATTTCTTTATTTTTATCTTTCCATTATTCTTTTTAGGTGTTCAGAAATATACAAGCTATACTAATGTACATGCAGTAAAAATGTATTGTGCAGAAATTACAATTTTGAAAATGACACATCCTTTAAAATGAAACCATGGTGAGTTTGTTTTGCTAAAAGCTAGAGTTGAGTTGGTTGAATCAGACTTATAGCTCTGCAACCAGCAACGTTCTTGCTCCTTGCTGATTTTCAAATTCTAGATCTGACTCAACTAGGAGCGTGTCAAATCTCTGCAGCGAGACTGCTGCTTCCACATAGAGAACAGGGGCCATCTCTCCAGCAGGGGGCGGTCTTTTCACCTCAGGTTCTGGCAGCTTTTTTAAAATGAACTGTATGACCTTTTGTATTGATGCAGCTAGAATATGTTTAGTTTGTCTCAATATTCTAAGCCAGGGTAGAGCCAGGAATATGTTCTGTGCAGAAATGACAGTCCAGACAGATGGTGTTGATTGGTTAATAAATATATTTGTGCCTACAGGCTCCTTTAATCAAACCCTAGAATTGCATCTGACCCATGCCAGATTAATTGGGACAGGATTAATAATGGAACCTTAAAACCTTTGAAAGTGCCTGTTGGAGCTGGACTCTGTATTGTGTTTTTATATTTAAAAATTTTTACCTAAAAATTTGCAATTTTACAGTCAAATAATTAAATGAAGTGAAGGATATAACATTAACATCTCTGCATTTTCATCTTGTGTGGCTTAATCGTTCTGCAAGCAGCATTTCTGACATACAGTATTTTGACAACAACTTAACTTCCATAGAAATGAAGGAATTGCATAAAACAACAAATGCATTTTAATCCAGGAGTTACCCACTTCATCTGGAAAATGCACGAATATTAAATAATAAGGCAGAATTAAAAAAAATATATATTTACAAAATTGTATTTACAAATCGTTTCATTTATGTTTGTTGTATTCAGAATAATTTAATTTATTACACCTTGTCATTCATTTTTTTTCCCTTTTAGTCGTTTTTTTTAAATGTATTTTTTTCCTTTCTTTTTTTTCTAAATAATTTGCTGAGCTGATGAGCTTATTTTTCCAGAACGATTACTTGTGTTTCATTTCGGGTGTATTTTTATCTAATGCTTTTTTATTTAATTCCATAAACTGGTTTATGAAACCTGGGGTGTAGAAAACTGAGAGAAGATTGAGCATTTTTAAAGGGGAAAAATTCATTACACATCAGAAAGGGAATTGTCAGCCTCATTGATAAGAGTCAGACCTATAGTTTATACTAAATTCATTAATCAGCCCTGTGGTCTCAGCAAGTCCCATCCAGCAGCATTCATTGGCATTGAAATTCCATCCTGCTACTCAGAGAAGTCGGTGTGTCCATTGTGGTGTCCTCAGACTTGGGTAGTTGGTGCCCAGACTTAATCACCAGGCTCTAATACCCGGTAGAGGAGGCTGTAAATGCCCCTGCTGGGCACTGCCAGGAACAGCTGTGATGTTCATACTGACTAGCTGTAGGGATGGTGTGCCACCAGCCGGCACCATGGGTGCTCCCGAATAATAAGGATTGCTGTATCCACCAAAACAGACCGGGTAAGGATAGGAGCTGGCACCATAACTTGTATGGAAAGTCTGATTCCCAGCTAGACAAGGCTTCCCATCCCTGACCAGGACTGGCACTGCCACCCTGCGGGGAGGAGGAGGGTGCCCTGCCAGCTCAAGAGACCGGTCCTGTTTCTGCCGCTTGCACTTGTATCTTCTGTTCTGGAACCAGATCTTCACCTGGGTGGAAGTCAGCGTGAGAACTGATGCCAGCTGCTCCCTCTCCGGGGCAGAGAGGTACTTCTGCTGCTTGAACCTCCTCTTCAGACATTTTATTAATAATTATTCATGATTTAAAATATAACTTAGTCATTTAAAATGTTATAACCACCCTCCAGGAATACAGTATTTGGTTTAGTGAAAGTGTCTGGTTATTTATTTTGGACGCTTCCCAAATATCCTGAGAGTTGATACAATTGTAGTTGAGAAAAGATCCATTACATATGTAGTCAGTGTAATTAATTCTCATAACTCTGCCAAAAACGAATCCAAAAATATATTGGAGCTTATTATTGTGCTTGGGGACTGATTTCTAGAAGCGCCTCTTCTATAACCTGTGTCCACTTTCAGTTCTCAGGTTCGGGGTTTATATCTCTTTACTTATATATTTAATAACCCCCTAGATCCGGATTAGAGATTAAATTGAGGACGATGCTATTCTAAAAATCAGCCATATTCTGACAATTGTTATAAATAATGGGAAAGTAGCAATAAAACAACATTTCTTCTTCTACTTCTACCATACAATTATTACAGAATATCAATTTCTATGCAGAGGTCCGTAATTTTTTTTTTAACGATCGTTTACCTTGATGCATTATAATATGGTAATAGGGTGGACCTTTCAAATTAGTTTGAAAAATGTAATTAAAAAAATTATTCATGATGAATTGCTGTTATCTAATTCATCAATAATGATATCATTACATATTATATAATTCAGTAAACGAATGTTATGGCTGAGTTAGTTGTTTTATGTTTTCGATGAAACGTCAGTTGTATGAATATATATATTTATGTCTATATATATCTCTATCTATATCTCTATATATATAGATATAGATATAATATATATCCCACTGTACCCAATGTAATGATACATGTACGTACAACCTGCTGAGTTCTAAATATATAAATATATGCTATACAAAATAAATTTTATTTTATGTACAGTTACACGTAGATGGAAGAAGCACCGAAATATCCAAATTATGTAATTAATAGAGCTTATGGGCAATGTTATACATCACCTATGTTTGTAAAAACCAACTGCATATCTTACATTGTTTTTAAATATTTTTTATATAAAAACATGAAATATATGTTTTTTTTGTAAGATTGTGTTAATAAGTTTATGAATCCGCTTCCTGTGTATTTGAAAGCTCAAATACATTTATTTACTGACTTATTTCAGATGGAAATAATAATAATAAAAAAAAACAAAATGTGTGAATACAAACTGAAATCATTGCGCGCATTCAGTAAAATAAGTGATTGGCTGCATTGGATTGCAGATCTATAGATAGTAGTAGAAGGTTTATATATGATTAGAAAACCTCCGATCATTGATTAGTGCCTGTGGTGGGATTTGTCTTTCAGGACAGGTTTTTATGTTGTATTAAATCTCCTTTTTTATAAGACCCGATCTTGTTACTTTATATATCTATGTCTGTGTAGAGAACAGGATCTTATAAAACCTGCTACATTTTCCTAAACATCGTGCTTGTCAAATCTTGTTTCTATTGAATTGTAACAAGAAATCTGCATTTTAAATGTATATTTAAACTCCAATATTGTATATGTAAATTGATATTTAAACTCCAGTTACTTATATTTACAATTATTTTTAAACTAAAATAATTTATATTTAAATTGACTCCAATTATTTATATTTGCCTTTATATTTATACTACAATAATGTATAGTTACAAACTTTTATAGTTAAACTCCAATATTTATATTTACGGTAAATGTACAATTATTTATATTTACATTTATACTCCAATATCTTATACTTACATACATTTATATTTAAACTGTAATGTTAATATTTACATTTACTCCAATTATTTGTATTTACATTTATATTTATACTCCATTGGGTACAATTATATTTAAACTCCAATATTAATATTTATCATGACTTCAATTATTTCTATTTGCATTTATATTTATACTCCATTGGGTACAATTATATTTAAACTCCAATATTAATATTTATCATGACTTCAATTATTTCTATTTGCATTTATATTTATACTCCATTGGGTACAATTATATTTAAACTCCAATATTAATATTTAAACTTACTCCAATTATTTCTATTTGCATTTATATTTATACTCCAATAATTTATACTTATATACATGTATATTTGAACTCCAATGTTTATATTTAAATCTACTTCAATTATTTCTATTTGCATTTATATTTATACTCCATTAAGATATACTTTGATACATTTTTATTTATATTCCAATAAGGTATACCTATATACATTTATATTTATATTCCAATAAGGTATACATATATACATTTATATTTATATTCAAATAAGGTATACATATATACATTTATATTTATACTCCTATATGGTATACTTATATACATTTATATTTATACTCCTATATGGTATACTTATATACATTTATATTTATATTCCAATATTAATATTTAAAATTAATCCAATTATTTATTTTTATACTCCATTAAGATATACTTTGATACATTTATATTTATACTCCAATAATTTATATTTATATACATTTACATTTAAACTCTAAATTCCAATAATGTCATCTATTTCACATATAATATTTACTTCCTATGTGCAAACACAACATATGATTATAGTAAGACAGGCAGCATTACCTATAATCTCCAGTAATGAATGGGATGATTTGTAATTGTAGCAATTTCACCTTTTTATTACTACTAAACAATAAATCCAGAACTTCTATTTAATTCTACTCCTGAAATAATTCCTTGCCCTTGGCTTTCTAGCTGGAGAAGCACTATAAGTGCCAGCATGGCCTTCCAGGCCATGACAGACTGCCCATTGCTTTATTGCAATGTATATTAATGGGTTTGTCTTTATGATGAGAGTAATTAGCACAGACTGTGGAATGTACTATACAGTGCAATGATTACCGTACTGTCTGTAATATAGGGTCATTCCCAGCCCCTGCACTCACTTCTCTCTTGGGTTTCTTCGTCTTCCTCTCCCATTGGGGACTGGCAGGGGAGCCCCAGGTCCTCAGTGTCCCTTCCTCTGTCCTGTCCCTCTGTGCAGGGTGATGCCTTCACCTGGCCTGCAGGATGCTGCTTCTCCAGCTTCAGGATGTCCTTCACTGAGAAAGGGGTGGAGGTGGCAGGACTGGGGAGCATTCTAAGGGGCTCAGAGTCCTCTGAGTCCCCAGTGTGTTACTGGTTCAGCAGATGAAACCTCTGTCTAGGTGCTTCCTCTGATTTCTGCACAATGAACCTTTAGTAGAGACTTTTCAAAGCATCTCTGATCCCATTGGCTGATGTTCTCCTCTTCAGTCCCCCTCCCCTCCGCATTGCATTCATACAGACCCATCCACAGTCCATGTGTCCACATAAAGACCTGGGTAGCTCATAGAGGATGAGACCTGTACATTAGCCAGATTTACAGCAGAGATACAGCCGGGAAAAGAAAACAGGAAGGGGAAATCACAACAGACAATTGACAAGTATTCAGAATCAATTCCTGCTGATTATCTGGACCTGACTGATATGGAGAGGAGCCAGTTATAGCACATGTGGTTCCTCGCAGCAGGCGTATATTTGATTTATATATAATAGACTTCCTGTAGTATCAAATACCATCAATATTTAAATTCTATCTAAAGTCACATTTCTTTGGTTGTGGATAGCATAGGAAACTGTGAGAGCAAAAATGAAAACATTGCTGGGTTGGAAATGTTCCTCTCCCCCAGTGATTTTTTCTATTTGTGTGCACACTGTATGGCACATGCACCACACAGTGCACACACTCAGCTACCTAATGAGCTGCATGCCAGGGAGGACGCAACTAGGGCGCACATGAGTTACATCATCAGTGACCCCCCAATGGCTGAAGAGGACTTCTGAGAACCCAGAACTGTTGGCGGCTGAGATGGCGGTGGCAGTTGACAGCTCAGACGATCGAAAGATCGATCCAACAGCACCGTAGAAGAGCACACTTAGGCTTGGTTCACACCATTTTCAGGACCAAATCTGGAACACCACGCATCACGTTTTTGCAGCGATTTTGCTGCGCTCCGGAGCTTTTTGTGTGTGCTTTCTTTTTGCTTAAAATGGGCTTTCATGTGTGTTCCAGTGCGTTCCATGCATTTTTGGTGCGTTTCTATGCGTTCCAGTGCATTCCAGACCAGACAAAATGAGACCTGCAGTATTTTTCTGGTCTGTTCCGGAACAGACTGCGCTGATGGGAACAGAGGCCAGAAATAGCATAGGGATACATTAGGATGCATCTTGGGTCCGGAAACAATCTGGTCTGGTCTGGGGAGGATCTGGATGTGGTGCGAATGGGCCCTTATAAGGTCAGCGTGCCCTCATGTGCAGGTATAATGTGAATGCTGGCACATTAGGGCAAAAAAAAAATACAAAGAGGTTAGTATTAAACTCTCAAACTTTTTTAAATAATGAATCCAAACAAATATACATCACCCAGCCAAGTATTTCTTTACATTTTGCACAAGCACTTACAGTCATCATGTTTCCAGTCAGCTCCAGCTCTCTCAGCTTCCCTGAACTTCCTGTCCAGTACAAGATCACAAGGGACAGCTGAGTCTTCAGCAACTGTTCATCTACAAGCTTGGAGAACATAGGAAGGAGAAGAAGAGAGCATGGGGAGGAAGTGTCTTGCCTTGCTGTGCTTGTGTGTTGGTGGAGACACACGCAGGTTACTAGCACACACAATGGTAGCTACATAGGACCCTGTAAGGGAAAGGAGCCAACCTGAAAAAGGATATCAGGAACCAGTCCTCAGGGGACCAGCTGATTCTGCAGGAAACGTTTACACATTAAGGAGCAGCATCCATTGTAAGTGATTTATTCAGCATTTGAAATAGATTAAAAACATTTTGTGAGGAATTTATTACTTAGAGATATTTATATATTTATAATTTTTATACCACTTATTTAATAAGTCATTGTTGGATTCTCACTTCACTCCAGGAGACCCATAGCGCTCACTATTCTAAAACCAAACAAAATCTGGAGCAGGTGCCCGTGGCAACCAATCGGCTTCTCTCTTCAGTTTGTTCAGTTAAGATTTGAGAATGAAAGAGAGAAGCTGATTGGTTGCCGTGCACTGCTGCTCCAGTTTTGATAAATCCTCCACTTTACAAATTCTATCAGATTTTATTTCTGACTGTGACTGCATTGCAGAGATTTGTCCTCAATGTTTGTCAGTATGACACCCATACAGAAAATTGGGGGTGAGGGGGTCACCAGAACAGGAAGCAACAGACAGCAATAAAAAGTTTTACCCTTTTCTATTCTTATAAAATGGGAAGGAAAATCTCCTCTGATAGGTACACAGATGGCAATAAAAGCTCTAAGCCGGGATAGGTAACTCCGGCCCTCCGGCTGTGCTTTAACTACAAATCCCAGCATACCTGTGCCTGTGGGAGTCATGCCTGTAACTGTCAGTCTTGCAATGCCTCATGGGACTTGTAGTTCCACAACAGCTTTAGGGCCGGAGGTGCCCACCCCTGCTCTAAGCCATCCATCCTCCTCCTGAGCGTTAGCAGAGTTGAGGTTTTAGAAGCTCTAAAAATCCACAAGCTTCTCTCTCCAGTCCTGTCTGCGGTCGCTGAGCCCCCCCCCCCCCCCCCCCCCCCCCCACCCCACCCCCATGTTGT
>NW_017307947.1:210837-221616 GCF_000935625.1 Nanorana parkeri | reverse complement strand
CCCCCCCCCCCCCCCCTCATCCCTCCATCCCAATCCTGTGTTTGTTGGGTCTCTGCTGGAAGACAATCAGTGTTTGCTTTTCTTATCAGACAGCTACTTGTAATGTGACAGCCCAGTGAAGAGATGGACTGGGCAGCCAGCTGACAGCTAATCCAGACCCTGCATCCATTAGGAGAGAGATAAGAACTGGGAAGACATCCCTGGACCACCCCACTCACAACGCACATGAAAATGTAAAACGTTGCTCATACACGGGATCATAGGTGATAGAGAACATTTGTTTAGGCCCAAGCTTGACGTAGACATTGAAGGATAGTTCAGTGTGTACAGTATATATGATCCATGTCATAATGCCTTTGACCAGCATCAGCACCGGGTGGGAACACACAGGTCATACAGACAAAATCAGACTATTATTATATTGCACCTTACCAGTCCATAGATGTGATGGCTGCATTAGTTTTCTTTTTTTGACTAAGTACAGTTTCTATAAGTACAGGAAACCCCTGCGTATCTTTCCAGAATTTTTAACTTACCGTACACTCTAATCAAATCTCAGACAATGTTATCTGCCTTCCTAGCTATCCTTTGTGAACTACAAAACACTTCCCTGCAAAGTCATGGAAATGACGAGGGGAAGGGGTGTTTGTAGGCCAAATCAGAAGTGCAGCTTAGGGTGATAACGCTGCTCTTCCAGGGATACAGTATGGTGAGTGGGCATTGTCGCCCTAGCACAGGATTTGCATTACTGGCAGGATCACCAATGGAAGACTAAAGGTAAAGATGGCTGAAAATAGGATATGAATGCCACCGCCACCACCACATCTAAGGACTGATAAGCTGCAATATATTACATTTTTGTCATTGGGCTTAGATACACTTTTATGTTCCATTCACATGGGGAAATCTGGCATTCCTGCAGCAGGAATGTCAGGTTTCCCTCTTCAGATGTGGCCGCTGTGCCCACTGAAATAAATTACAGGGTGACAGCGGCTGCATCTCTCAGCGGCAGTCCGCATGTAATCATTCATGGTAAAAATTATTTGTGGTTTGGCATAGGTGACTGCATCTATCCTGCGTCCAGTGATAGTTACCTCTTCCAAACCGCCACTGCCAGATGGGGCCACCGTCACCCTGTCATTTACTTAAATGGGCACAGTGGCCGCATCTGAATGGGCACATCAGGATTCCTGGTGCAGAAATGAGGCCTGAGCAGCCCATAGACATGAGATGGCTGTCACATAATCTGGATGGAAATGGTGGCAGGATTCTTGGAGGGGACATTGATTAGGTAGGTAAGAAAACCTGTCCTGATTTCTATAGCTCTCCCCCTGAGATAGACATTTCGGGCAGCTTCTTCATGCCTTAATCTCCTTCTCATTCACTTTCCTCCTTCAACCTCCCCCTTAAACTTGGTAAATTGGGAGAGCTGACCCTGTGAGCCTACGTGGCACCCTGCAGAGCTCAGAGGATTTGCTGCTCAGTCAGATAGGGAATTCAGATCATATCTACAAGCTGACTGACCAGCAAGGCAAGGGGGCAAGTTTCCATTGACGGCCAATGTAAGGGAAGTAGTAGAAAGGTTTGGGGTGATGGGTCTCTTACAACAGTAGGTGCTCACAGTCAGTTCTTAAGCAGTGTGCAGGGAATGATTCTCCTTAGGCTGCTATCCCAGATGTGGCTGAAGGTTGCCTCTTTGGTTGAGTATGGACTCGCAATGTGTGCAATGAAGAAAAGGCAAAAAGTAGAACATATAAAGTCCAGATTCAACTTTACTCAGACTCTTATATCATAAAGCCGACATGCTTTGGGGATTTATAGGGTCTACCTTCATTAAGGCCTGGTACTAGTGAACCAAGTGTATACTGGACTGGTAATAATTGGAGCCGCTCCAGATGCTGGTTACGGCTTAACCAGCATCTGGAGCGATCATTATTATTATTATTATTATTATACAGGATTTATATAGCGCCAACAGTTTGCGCAGCGCTTTACAATATAGGGCAGACATTACAATCACAATACAATTCAAGACAAGATGGTAAGGAGGGCCCTGCCCCTGAGGGCTTACAATCTAAAAGACTAATGATCCCTCCCATGTTATCAGTCCAGTATACACTTGGTTCAACAGTACCAAGCCCTGATGAAGGGCAACCTTTTGAACCCTCAAAACACTTTGGCCTTTTATGATATGAGTCTGAATAAAATTTAATCTTTATATGTTCCACTTTGGGTTCTTTTCTTTTCTCCTTGCACATCCAGTCCCTTCTTGAACAAAGAGCTGACCTTCGACCACCACTCCTGGGAGAGCTACCTAAGTACAACCATTAAAGGAGGTGTTAAAGGTCAGTGCTTTTCCCCATAGTTGTCCTCAGGGTCACAGGAGGACATAAACTAGCTTCCTCCCGACATAAACTAGCGTCCTCCCGTGACCCAAAGCTCAGGATAGCTCGCCGTACACTGAGACCGCCACAGCCGGGATGGATCCTGACATTACTGTCGAGATCCACCCAGCTGCGTGATTGACAGCTGGCTCTGCCTATCTAGAGGCAGAGCCAGCTGTACCTGCCCCCTCCCCCGTTCGTTCCTCCGGTCAGCGCTGGAGGATCAGACAGGGGAGGGGGGAATCTCTGCAGGGACAGGATCAAGAAGTGAGCTAACGACAGTATGTGTTCTCTCACTTCCCGATCTATTAAGCCGACGTGTGACAGTTTAAATTTGGGCTTAGATACACTTTTATGTTCCATTCACATGGGGAAATCTGGCATTCCTGCAGCAGGAATGTCAGGTTTCCCTCTTCAGATGTGGCCGCTGTGCCCACTGAAATAAATTACAGGGTGACAGCGGCTGCATCTCTCAGCGGCAGTCCGCATGTAATCATTCATGGTAAAAATTATTTGTGGTTTGGCATAGGTGACTGCATCTATCCTGCGTCCAGTGATAGTTACCTCTTCCAAACCGCCACTGCCAGATGGGGCCACCGTCACCCTGTCATTTACTTAAATGGGCACAGTGGCCGCATCTGAATGGGCACATCAGGATTCCTGGTGCAGAAATGAGGCCTGAGCAGCCCATAGACATGAGATGGCTGTCACATAATCTGGATGGAAATGGTGGCAGGATTCTTGGAGGGGACATTGATTAGGTAGGTAAGAAAACCTGTCCTGATTTCTATAGCTCTCCCCCTGAGATAGACATTTCGGGCAGCTTCTTCATGCCTTAATCTCCTTCTCATTCACTTTCCTCCTTCAACCTCCCCCTTAAACTTGGTAAATTGGGAGAGCTGACCCTGTGAGCCTACGTGGCACCCTGCAGAGCTCAGAGGATTTGCTGCTCAGTCAGATAGGGAATTCAGATCATATCTACAAGCTGACTGACCAGCAAGGCAAGGGGGCAAGTTTCCATTGACGGCCAATGTAAGGGAAGTAGTAGAAAGGTTTGGGGTGATGGGTCTCTTACAACAGTAGGTGCTCACAGTCAGTTCTTAAGCAGTGTGCAGGGAATGATTCTCCTTAGGCTGCTATCCCAGATGTGGCTGAAGGTTGCCTCTTTGGTTGAGTATGGACTCGCAATGTGTGCAATGAAGAAAAGGCAAAAAGTAGAACATATAAAGTCCAGATTCAACTTTACTCAGACTCTTATATCATAAAGCCGACATGCTTTGGGGATTTATAGGGTCTACCTTCATTAAGGCCTGGTACTAGTGAACCAAGTGTATACTGGACTGGTAATAATTGGAGCCGCTCCAGATGCTGGTTACGGCTTAACCAGCATCTGGAGCGATCATTATTATTATTATTATTATTATACAGGATTTATATAGCGCCAACAGTTTGCGCAGCGCTTTACAATATAGGGCAGACATTACAATCACAATACAATTCAAGACAAGATGGTAAGGAGGGCCCTGCCCCTGAGGGCTTACAATCTAAAAGACTAATGATCCCTCCCATGTTATCAGTCCAGTATACACTTGGTTCAACAGTACCAAGCCCTGATGAAGGGCAACCTTTTGAACCCTCAAAACACTTTGGCCTTTTATGATATGAGTCTGAATAAAATTTAATCTTTATATGTTCCACTTTGGGTTCTTTTCTTTTCTCCTTGCACATCCAGTCCCTTCTTGAACAAAGAGCTGACCTTCGACCACCACTCCTGGGAGAGCTACCTAAGTACAACCATTAAAGGAGGTGTTAAAGGTCAGTGCTTTTCCCCATAGTTGTCCTCAGGGTCACAGGAGGACATAAACTAGCTTCCTCCCGACATAAACTAGCGTCCTCCCGTGACCCAAAGCTCAGGATAGCTCGCCGTACACTGAGACCGCCACAGCCGGGATGGTTCCTGACATTACTGTCGAAATCCACCCAGCTGCGTGATTGACAGCTGGCTCTGCCTATCTAGAGGCAGAGCCAGCTGTACCTGCCCCCTCCCCCGTTCGTTCCTCCGGTCAGCGCTGGAGGATCAGACAGGGGAGGGGGGAATCTCTGCAGGGACAGGATCAAGAAGTGAGCTAACGACAGTATGTGTTCTCTCACTTCCCGATCTATTAAGCCGACGTGTGACAGTTTAAATGTGACACGTCCGCTCGAACTATGAGGCTGAGTGAAAATCCTTTCACTCTACACTGCCTGAGAACACATAGTGCTTTAATAGATCCTGTACATCGCACCTTTCTTCTACTTACCTATCATTGGTGACCAGTGAAAACTTGCCTCTTGCATTGGTGGTCGCTGTAGTTGGGACATCAATTGGCAACTATGATCTGCATGCCCTGTCTGACTGAGCAGCACATCTTCTGAGCTCTGCAGAGCATCACATAGGCCCACAGGGTGAGCTCTGCTGACTTACCAAGTTTAATAGGTAATAACATTGAATCTGAACTTTATACGTTCTGCTTTTGCACTTATCTCCTTGCACACCCGAGAGGAGAGAAGTGGAGCACATGACATTATGTGGAGCATCACCACTTACTTAACATCCAATCAGATTTCACTCAGCTAGGAGGGCAACCAAACCTTCCACACAGATCCTTCATCTTCCACGTGTCACATAAACATGAAACTTATGAAACAATCTGTTATATGTCCACAGCAGATGAGCTTGTTTATTTGCATTTGCAGATGAAGGGTTTACCATTACCCTCTGATCGGCATAGGATACATGTAAATCAGAAAAATGGACACTTGAGTTGACACCTGCCATTACAGGATGTCATTATGATATTCAGCATCTACGAAGAGCTGTTCATCATCATAATATTGTTGACTTTTCCCTCCAGACGTTGATTGAAACCATATTTTGTTGGCGTGTTTGAGGTTATTATGTTGCAGTATATTGTGGTACACTGTAGAGCTATTACATACAGTATCCTCCATCAACCTGTCAATATGTTTTGGGGTTGTGGAAGGGAAATGGAGCACTGGAAATTGGGACACAAAAATTACAAAACACACAAAACCCCATGTAGATACTGTCCAGATGGGAACTATCTTGACTCCAGCAGTGCAAGGTCATAGTGCTGACCATAGAACCAATTCTACATTATGATCTTCTCCAAAGATGTTGTGTAGACATGTAAGATGCAGAAAAATTAGGTTCTGTTTCGGATATTTTGTTATTTTGGGATTCGGGATTCAGATCCAAAATGAAATTCGGTTTGGGATTTGGACGAAATCCGAATTTTCCTTAGTTTTGAGTTGAGTTTACGAATATTCGTTGTGAATACCACAGAGAACCATCTACAGATATTAATACTAAAGCTGAATCTCCTGGAGCCGAATGGCATTCGGGAGTCTGCATTTCGGAATACCATTCGGGAGCTCCAGAAAGCAATACGGGTCCGGGAGCCATATTAAAGCTGGGGCTTCCAGACCCGAATGGCATTTGGGGGCTCTTGAATGCTATTTGGAAATTCGAACTCCATTCAGGTCTTGGAGCATCAGTTTTAGTATTATGTATATATAAGTAGTATTCCATAATACGAACGAATATTCGTAGCTGCAATATTGTGACCCCTATATACATAAAACTAAACCTGAATGCAATTCGAAAAACACATCTGATTGGCCAGAAAAGTCACACGTCTGATTCAATTTAGTTCTTGAACAAAATTCGAACGGGATCCGAAATCCGGAGACAGAAATTCGGATTCGGACGCATTCGAATGCATTGGGATTCGGAAATTCGCATGTGTCTGAATGTCCGAATTCCAGAAAATTCATACGAATTTTGATTCGGAACAAAACGAATCGCACATGGCATCACAAGGGGGGGGGGGTTTGACACCACTGGAGGGGTGACACCAAAATGACTGACTGTCATTTTTGTATCACCCCCTCTAAAAAGTCGGCCACTCGGTCATGGACCGAGAGCCCGACAGTGTCAGGAGAGAGGAGGGGACCCAGCGACATACCTCATCCCGCCGGGTGAACATCTCCTTCTCTCTCTGCCGACATCCATCGCCAAGATGGCCGCCGGCAAGCGTCAATTCAATGGATTAGGTGTGATTAGACGTGTGACGTCACCACGCACACGCATGGTGATGTCACACGCATGCTCGATGACGTCCCGGCAGGGTGTCACCCGGTCTCCGCTCTGGGTGACACCAGGCCTTGGGACGCCCCTGCGCACATGTCTAATGTTGTGCATTGTGCGGTTGGACCAGATTTGGCCATGTGTTTGCGTAAGCTTGGGCTGTGATTTTATCCTTACACCTATTTAGATTCTGATGAGAGAATGGGGGAAACGTTGATAATTTGAAATAGAGACCATCAGACTTTCTTGGTGTCCATAGTATGGTCTATTTCAGATGTTTTTACCCTCATAGATGGTTTGATTGTTGTCCACCGCTGTCAGAATTGCAGATACCAGACACTGGGTGTCTAATGTTCCTTCAAACAAATAGTGTGTTATGACATAAGGAAAGTACCTGCCAATCCAGCTCCATCCACAATGATTAGGGCATGTTTGGTACCCAGCCTTTTATCTAGTGGGCCTTCCTCACACTGAACATCCATCTCCATTAAAATTCCCCTCCAGTGCTGGTTCTCCCGCTGTTTGTTGATGGAAGTGACAGAATGGAGCCAGTCACAGATACGGATTGTGCGCATACAGGACAGCTTCCCAGCAGACTAAACAAAGCGAGAGGCAAAGGGTGAGGAGGATTTGAACTTCACAACCGGGATACCAAATAGACTACTGTCTATCCCGTGAGGGGATGCGGCTGTAGAATTAATACTCACCTGAGGGCTTTTGTGAAGGACGACCCTGGTGGTCGTAGTGCTGTCACTCCTCTTCTTCTACATAGGCACCATAGATCAGTGAAGGATCAGAGTGAAGGTTTCACACCAAGGTTCCCCAAATGTTGTATATTGTTGTATGGTTGACCCAACTCATGTCCATTACAAATATAACACATTTATGGACCGAATTATGAATTGTTGCAAGTTATTTGATGTAGAACCATGTGATGGGGTACTTCTATGGTGTGGCAACAGGGGAAACATCATTAGAGAACATGACCGAACCTGTGGCCCCTGGAGAACCAGCTCGGTCATTGATTCAGGCTTTGGTGTTGTGCATTGGTTAGGAGACACCTACATACTTACAACATATTTTGTTTTCTTAGGCATTGGTCTGTAATACATTGTTAGTTATTAGTTATTTAACCCCAGAACTCATTAAACCTTAGATGCCCAGACCAAAGGGTCCCTTTAATATCCTTCACACTCTGGGCCATGCCCGAGGGGTGTACAGAGTAGGTGGTCACCTTGGGTATTTCAGCAGGAAGGAAGGGGAGCAAAAGGGGCTGCTAAAGTAGATGACAGTTTATGGGGTGGGTGGGGTGGGTGCACTTTTGTCTTCTCATCTAGGGCGCAATAGGACCTCTCTACTGCCAGTGATATGCAGAACTAGGGCCGCGCACAAATGCCTGCTCCTTGTTCAGTTCTCAGCTGGAACGTTCTCAAAGCATGGGTAACTGTACTTTAAAACTTTAATCTACAGATTGTGGCCATCTGGCGGTTAATAAATTTAAGCACCAGCTCACATTGCATCAGAACTCAGGGGGACTAGCTTTAC
Source organism: Nanorana parkeri (assembly GCF_000935625.1). Lineage (NCBI taxonomy): Eukaryota > Metazoa > Chordata > Amphibia > Anura > Dicroglossidae > Nanorana > Nanorana parkeri. The sequence goes on along the minus strand of NW_017307947.1, from coordinate 213,537 downwards.
CCCTACTCCAACACTTTAGGTGAAAATGGTAAAACCCATTTAAAGGACTCATGCATACTGTATGTCTAATGATAGAATTCCCTATATAAACTCATTTATCTCACCTTCCTTCATACAGTATATGTATCCAATTTACAGTGACAGGGGGTCAGGACAAGATATGACATTGCCAGGGGTTCCTGAGAAGTTGAATAGCAGGCTATGTGCAGCACAGTGATGATGTCATCACTATTTTTACAAGGCAATATCTGTTTCAAAGGCATTTGGTGCACAAAAGTAGATTTATATTCTTTGTGGTTATTGAGGAATATATTTGTTGTGCTTTGTTACGTTAATACACTTTCAAATGTAATCTTCAATTGTCATAAATCTACAGCTTTCATTAAATAATACCTTGCAATCTTGCCATGACGTTCCTTGTACAAATAATTCCTGTGATAGGGTGACAACGCTCTGTCTCTGTGTCCCACTTGCTCTTCTGCGTTGTCACCCTGATACAAGCGCTTTCAGTGGAGACTATAAGTGCCACATTATAGCCAAGACTGAGGGCTGCATAGTGACTTAGGGGTTAGTGAGTATGCCTTGCAGCATTGAGACCCTTGGTTCAAATTCCAGCTAGGACACTCTCTGCATGGAGCTTGCATGTTCGCCCTGTGCTTGTATTGGCTTCCTTCAGCTTCCTAGTTGGTAGGGATGAGCTCAGGTTCAGAATATAGAAGGAAGCTCCTTCTGTGCTGCGGGTAGGGAATTCCTCCCCGCAACTTTATGTAAGCTAAGGTGTGGGATGCAAGGAGACCACACAAAAGAAGCACCACTGCCTCACGGCTCAGGGAAGGAATGAGCCAGGTACTTGCCACTGGGAGAACGTCCTTGCTCCAAACAGAAGAAAAGCTGGCTGCACACCAGATGCCACTGGGATGGTTTATTGAAACTTGTACCACATCACTGGTGTCCTGCCCCAGGCCTTTGACGCGTTTCACCCCATTTCCAAGGGATGAGATGTAGTAATGTATATGGCTACATGCCTATATTTGGTAAATCACATTAACCTTATATGACTAGGTGACCATATTATGTAAATTATGTCACCACTGCATCCCAATCGTATACATGAAGCTGTAGGATGCGGAATGCCCAGCCTGCAGCTGGTTGGGTGGAAGCGCCCTGGGCCCTTCCTTGTTTGGAGGGGCCCGGGTTTGCTGCCATCCTGAGCTCATCCCTACCAGTAAGTTAATTGGCTCGTGTCAAGCTGGCCCTAGTAAGTGTGTGCAGGGCCGTCCCTACCTTTTTCGCTGCCTGCGGAGGCCAGGAGAAGGGTGCTCAGCTGTCAGCCAGCCCAGAGGCATTGGCCAACTCAGTGGAAGGTGGCAGATGGTGGCTGAACTGTCAGCAGTTGAGCTGCCCCTGCACCTGCCGCCGCCTTAATGAGATGTTGCCTGGGGCCACCACCTCAGGCTGCCTCATTATGTGGGTCTAAATATCTCACCTGCAGACCCCAGTAACACCCTGTTGAGTGGCTAATGCAGCTCTGCTATGCATTTCAGTTTAGAAGTGCACCATAGATCACAATGCAGTCATGGCAGTATGGATGGGATCTAGAGTGGGATTACTGGCACACTTACACTAAGTGGCCAGATTATTATGACCACCTGACGTTTGTAGGCAAATTAGCTATAATTTTGCGCTGAAGTTGCTAGAGGGCCAGACCATTATAAATAGGGAAGCAGGTTGTTTACCACAACAGTAGAAGTGATTTGTTTCTGAAGATTTGGGTAAACAACGCGATTTAACAGCCTTTGAACGTGGGATGATTGTTGGTGCTCGGAGCCATGGAGCGAGTATCAGCAAAACAGCAGAATTCGTTAAATGTTCAAGAGCAGCTGTTGTTAAAGTGTTTAAAGACTGGACTGTCAGCCGAAAATCTGGGTCTGAACCAGTGGCGTATCCAGGGGGGGGCAACGGGGCAATTGCCCCCCCGCCCCTTGAGATTAGTGCCGCTCCTGTCCCGACTCTTGCGTGGGTGGGTGTTATTAAGCGGTGCTGTATAATAATTATACAGCACGGCTGAATACCACCAGCCAGGGGTGAACTGACCCTTCGGGCAGTCTTAATTTTCTGCCAGTGCCCCTCCCGAGAAAAGACTCTGGATCCGCCCCTGGTCTGAACGTGCGAATTGTGGCCATCAGCGACTAGTCAATGTTAGGGCAGAACAGAGAGTGGCAAGGTACCATACAGGCCCCATACAGGCCCCATACAGGCCCCATACAGGCCAAGTGAGCTCTTTATGTGAGCGCGCCTCCCTATAGCTGCCTATTGACTGATCCGCACTGTACACAATAGCAGCATGCACTCAGCTCAGGTTACAGCCTCCAGATGTATGCACAGCAGGCGTAAGTGGCTGAGTCCTTCCCCGGGAATTGTCAGGCTTTTAACAGTATTAGAGGAGCCGTTTACCTGGCCGTGTCACTATTAATCTCCTGTACCAACACTTGACAAGTTTAGAGGATCCGCCACCCCTCCCCCATGACAGGTCTTGCACTTTTGGGATGGGGATAGGGGGGCTCTGTGTGTGGCAAGGCGTGAACAGTGCCAAGAACCAGCATCACAAAGGTGACACCTCACCATGAAGCTCTCGTGACCGTGATAACGAGACGTGTCCACAACACGCTTTGGGTGGTTGATGGATGATATAGAGAACAT
>NW_017307947.1:208891-210527 GCF_000935625.1 Nanorana parkeri | reverse complement strand
TAGATAAAAATAATAATAATAACAATAATTATTATTTTATACATATAAAATATGATATTTATTATTATTATTATTAACAATAATATTATTATAAATAATATTTATAATAATATTTCAAAGTTAATTTTTAAATCTAGTTTTAAGTCCCCGATCACACCTGAGCATTTCATAAGAGGGCACAAAAATGCGAAACGTGATTGCTGTGCCATTACCAGCATTTTCCCTCCGTTAAAACATGCACAAACACGGATAAAAAAAAACAAAACACAAAATGCATGTGGCAGATTTTTCTACAAGCACTACCATTCAGCGTTTGTTGTGTGTGCAGAAACCTATTGAAACGTACATCGGCTTGCTTCATGTGGCCCTGGGTCGGCCAACACGAAGTGCAGAAGGAGTTCGACTCAGCCGATCCAACATCTGGATCGGCTAAGCCGAACCCCTGGCAGGCTACTTGCTGCTGTTCGGCCTATTCTCATAGATGCCGAACAGCAGTGAGTGAATAGCCAAATGCCGCCGTGCAGCATTCGGCTCGGCTTTTCTGCTTGGTACCTCTGTGGTACCGAGCAGAATAGAAAAACAGTTAAAAAAGTAGCAAACAAAATAGAAAACGATTGGGCGGAGCTAGCAATGACAGCTAGCTCTGCCCAACTGTTTTCTATTGGCCGGGCGGTTCTGCTGCCGTCAGAATAAAATAAAAAACCCCATAGGAATGCATAGCTAGATTCCTATTGGCTATTTCACTTTGCAATAGCCAATAGCAAACTAGCTACTGCACCCGCCCTATGCTGCTGTCAATCACTAGAAAGGGACTTGATGGAGAACTTCAGGTCCCCCTCTGCTGATTGACAGCAACAGTGGGCAGGTGCAATAGCTAGTTTGCTATTGGCTATTGCAAAGTGAAATAGCCAATCGGAATCTAGCTATGCATTCCTATGCTGCCTTTTTTTGTTTCTGACTGAAGGCGGCCGGCAGCCGCATGTCAGAAAAAAAACCAACAGATCGCAAGGAAAGGTTTACTCTGCTCGATCGAGCAGAGTAAACCTTTCCGGGAGAAAGTGTTTCTCTCCCGAGCGGCTGGGAGCCGCTATCTAATAGCGGGAAACTCCTGGAGCGTCCGGGAAAGTAATGACAGATCAGCGTCCCTGGTAACCAGGGACGCTAATCTGTCTCTGCAAGTGTCCGGAGCCAGCCATGAGATGACGGCTGGCTCCGCCCAGCTGTCAGTAGCAGGCTGTCGGCCGGCCGCTCTTCCAGCTTCGGTTTTCACCTCGGCTCAGTCAAGCCGAGACATATGCCTTCGGCTCGACTGAGCCGCTCGGCTAACTTCGGGAGCTGTACGGGCTATAGTGAATAGTGCTTCGGTCCTGGGGCCGAAGTTAGCCGAAGGATCAGCTACGGCTAGATCCTTCGGCAGCTTTGTAAATAGACCCCTTAGTTTCGGATGGATTTTCTGATTGGCCAGAAAACAGTCATGTGCTCAATTTAGTTTAATTTTGAACGAAATTCGGTTATACTGAAATTTTGTTAAAAGAACATTTGGATTCGTTTACATTTGGCCTCATCGGAATTCGGCCCATAGTTTGATAGTGATTGACAGTTCTGCTGTATTAAGTATGTAAAAAAAAACCTGTAT
>NW_017307947.1:204092-208853 GCF_000935625.1 Nanorana parkeri | reverse complement strand
GTTAGAAGAAAAATTATACAAAATAATACATTAAAAAATGTTATAATAAAACAATAAAATCTTATATGAGATTTTAGTGATTGGGTGACATTTACTTTCATTCAATTAGCAGTGATGGCTCAACTCTGAGATTTAAAAGGACATTTTAGCGGAAACGATCTCTATACAAGTGAAGTCATATGTGTTGTGTGCACAGGGAAAATGCTGGCGCTGAGTCCTTGTCCCTCTTCCTCTGGGACTGTCAGTCCTTAGTCCTGGTCATCCTCTGGTGTCCTAATGGCTCTTGTCACCAGATACTTTACACCATGGGGTGCTGATGGAGGGATGGCGCCAGAGGAAGAAGGGAAGCGGCATTATCCTCTAATGACTCCTATGAGCCGGAGATAAGAGCTCCTCCTGATTAGACTCATCCCCAGGAGTGGCCGCACCGTATCCCTCATTAGCTGATCGCACAGGATGGTCTCACATACAATCACACGGGCGATCAGTGTCAGACATGTGTGCGGATTTACAGCCATGCACTAATCCCCCAGAGAGCAGCGGAGGGACCTGAATGAAGAACATAATGATGAAGATGTCACTCTGCAGATCCAGAGGAGCCGACAGACCCGCAGGAGACACCCGATCTCATCTGGAGAAAACCCTCCGGCGTCCGACTGATCCGACCACAGAGCGAGCGTCATGTGACTTGTCTGACCACCATCCCAGAGCTCAACCAGAGGGTGAGCCGAGGCCGGTCACCAGCCGAGGGGGTGCCAGCTGCACACTCATCAATACCAACAGCAGACTGGCTGGACAGAGAGAGAGAGAGAGAGGTTGTGTGTGTGTGATCATATGTGTGTGTCATCCATCATCGATCTCTCTTATCGATTTTGGCTCTGCCCAGACAAACCTCTTCCGGTGTCAGGAGGAGAACTGATCACATCCAGATTAATTAGATGGTCGCTGTAAATGGATTGTATACATTGATAACTGACAGCTCATATGATGGATTGATATGATCGCCCAGAGGGGACAATATCACAATTTGCACTGTATGATAATGTTGTTAATGTTATTAATAATTGAGAATAATTGTTTTTATTATCGATACATTGTTTGTCCGGCCACCTATAAGAGATGAACAGTTTTATAATGATGAAAGTCACATCGGAGAGGATTATTAGACAAATACTGAATAATACTCGGGGTGTATTCAGGTGTCTCTGTGTATAATGATGATTATTTTTATGGAAATATTTCGTTTGACGTTTTTATCTGCCAATAATTTTCCTTAAATATACAATTTAGTTATATTTTTTGTTCCTTTGTAATTTTACTCGTTTTCCTTATTCTAATTACAAATAAAACACATGTGTTCAATGTACATCTGCTGTAACCACACTGAAATACGAACATAAAACTAAAAAGGAGATGTTTCCGAAGAAACAATGTAAATTATCAGAGGAGGTATACATGATATATAATATTATTGAAGTTCATCAGCACTGATACACGAATTCATCACTGTGGCCGGTGTTCCGTTGAGAATGCCGACCCAGTCGGATTTGCAAGCGCAGATGCTGAGGTCTGCAAATTCGACTGGGTCGGCATTCTCCATAGAACACCGGTCGGTATGTGTCCGAGTCACCAGCCACGTATCAATCTGTGTGATGCAGAGGAGAAAACTGCAACAGAATGTCATATCTTACTAATCAACCCATAATGATGATGAATATAAAATGAAATAATATTATAAATGTATTAATTGTTATCCAAAGTGTTTAGAAGTTGGTTGTCTTTGTAAAATGAATCGTCAGAACCTTTCATATGATGATGATGATGATGATGATGATGATGATTATGGTTATTATTATTATTATTGTGTAAACCTATTCAAACAATTTTATTGTAATTTTTGCGGAGATACACCGCTATGAATGATGATAGTAATAATAATAATAATGATACATTATTATTATTATTATTATTAATAATAATCATAATATTTGGGGAAATTAGGCAATATTAAAATTATAATTGTCATTTCCTGATCTGATGTAGTAAAACATTACTAACAATATGAGAATTAACACTTTCCAGGAAGTTATTATTAATATTTTACTATACCAGATGAAGGTGGAAATTAGGCAATTATAACATTATATTAAAGTTAATATTTTTTTCTGATATAGCAAACTCTTACTATTTTCCTGAACTATTTTCACTCTCATGGAGATGAAAAGGCCGGTTTACTAAAAGAATAGTGAATCCTCCCCTTAATAAATTGTGTGAATATTCACTTCAGTCATGTAAGAAGCAAATTTCTGTTCCCTCTGAATACCCAAGTGTGTGCAGATGAAATGGACAGGACTTTGCTTTACACATGATTGGATAATTGAAGTGAATATTCAAGTTATAAAGGGAATATTCATAGCTCGTTTAGTAAATTAGCCTCTTAATCCCTATGAGAATGGAATATTTCTGGAAAATAATATTAGTAATGCTTTACTATGAGGAAATAACAACTTTAATATAATTATTGTCTAATGCCTCAATAATATCAAGCAGATGGGAACATATAGGAGCACTTGTGCAGTTTCAAAGCCCTGTTCTACCATTATCAATTTGGCCCTGTACAGTCCAATCCATTACATCAAATAAATCATTTTTGTTTTTGTTTTGTAAGCATTTAAGTCAACCAATTCATAATATTGTTATATGTATTATTTTTTTATATAGATTTAATGGGGAATTACATTATTTATTTTTGATTTATTCATAATATTTACATTTTTTAATGGAAATTCTACAAGTGTTTTAAATTTTTTCCTATTTTACCATTTTAAAATTAAAAGCATTGCGCTGAAGATTACTCAGACTCATGTGTTCTTTACTTAATTGTTAACTGGTCAGACATATAAGTGACACCCCTGAGACTGAACACAAGGCATGGTGATGGCCACCAAGGAGAAATGCACAGGGATGAATGAGAATGCAGGCATGGTTCTACCATGGACAGAGAATGAACACTGTTAACCTTTGCTTGCAGTGTATGCTTTCCTTAAGCCAGTCAGGTCCTTACAACCATTATTTTATGAAAACCCAAAGAAACAACATCTCTTCAGAACATAAAACAAATGAAAACACTGAAGACCCCACCTCGCAGGGAAAATATAGTATCCCTCCTAGTTCTAAAGTACTGGCCATAAGTACAAAAAGTGCAAACACTTAAATATAACAACAGAAACCTTTTATATTCAACAGGAATGATTTACTAAAGCAATAAGGAATGTTCACTTTGCAAAGTGAATAAGTCAAAGCTGTGTTCACGTTAATCATCCAATCATGAGCAATGGGCAAGCAAAGATCCTGATTTTTCTTAAATTCCATTGCAGATGATTTATATAACTGAACATTCAGTGCTGGGATAAGCTCCTTTAGCCCCCAAAGTGGAAAGGCCAAAGCCACCCCCCTTCACTTTCATGAGCTGTGAACTACTTTAGTATAGGTGTCAGGGCCTACTCTTTTTGTGACCCCCCTCTACAGCCCCGCTGAGGTGCCTAAGGTGGCCACCTCTTCTGCCTGTACCCCTCAACCCAGCCATGTGAACATAATAACTCCATTCAATTCACTGAGCAAGGAAGGAAAGTGTTTGGCATGCTGTTTAAAGGAGAACTATGAGGTGAGTGCTTTTCACTCACCTCATAGTTCTAGCCGACCTGTGACAATGAGACTGTCACAGGTCGGCTTAGTAGATCGGGAGGTGAGCGAACACATACCAGAATTCGCTCACCTCTCGATACTGTCACGGCTCTCTGCCTTGACAGGGGAGGAACTGGATTCCCCGCTCCGTTCCGCCAGCGCTGACTGGCGGAACGGATGGGGGAGCGGGTGGGTACAGCTGGCTCTGCCTCTAGATAGGCAGAGCCAGCTGTCACTCACGCAGCTGGGCGGATCCCGACACAATTGTTGGGATCTGCTTCAGCTGCGGCGTCTCTGCTCGCGGTATACTGCGGCGTCTCAGTATACCGCGATCTACAGCTCGCGGTATACTGAGCCTAGGGTGATGGGAAGCACCTAGTTTGTGTCCTCCCGTTACCCTAAGGAGAACTATGGGGATAAGCCTTAACCCCATAGTTCTCCTTTAACTGCTGTGTCTGTCCATGTTGGGGAGGTTAATGTTTGTCATAGGAACCATTGTCACTGGGAGAGAAAGTGATGAGGAAATCCAAAATGTTATGGTGCTCGTACAAGCAGTATAGGGTAAATCTTCATATTAGGACTAGGGATGAGCTTGGGTTTGATGTGAACCTGGAAGTTAGGCGTTAATGCATGCCCAAACAGCTGCAGCCACAGCATTCCCCGCCCTGCAGCCACACACAAAGCTGTGGGATGCTGGTGACATAATTGGCCATATTAGATCAGTTATCATCAGTTCAAGTTCATATCAAACCCAAGCTGATCCCTAATTACGGAATCTGTTCTGGTGACAGCTGTCCTCACCTTGCCTCACTTCAGATTTCCTCTCACTTCCTGCTATGCCTCTTTCACAGGAAGTGAAGGAACATCTCCTTGATGGGGCAAAGAGGGCAAAACCACCGACAGATGAAACAGATCCCTGTTCTTGTGATGGTGATTGCTACCTGATGGATGGCAAGGGTTGACAGGAACTCCTACTGAGCACCAAGGTCCATATCGGTGACGTGCGGTACCTTTGCTTCCTGGTGAGGCATTCCCCAGCCCCGCCCCCAGCATGCCAGCACTGCCCCAGCACGCCCA
>NW_017307947.1:202224-203266 GCF_000935625.1 Nanorana parkeri | reverse complement strand
TGTGACAATGAGACTGTCACAGGTCGGCTTAGTAGATCGGGAGGTGAGCGAACACATACCAGAATTCGCTCACCTCTCGATACTGTCACGGCTCTCTGCCTTGACAGGGGAGGAACTGGATTCCCCGCTCCGTTCCGCCAGCGCTGACTGGCGGAACGGATGGGGGAGCGGGTGGGTACAGCTGGCTCTGCCTCTAGATAGGCAGAGCCAGCTGTCACTCACGCAGCTGGGCGGATCCCGACACAATTGTTGGGATCTGCTTCAGCTGCGGCGTCTCTGCTCGCGGTATACTGCGGCGTCTCAGTATACCGCGATCTACAGCTCGCGGTATACTGAGCCTAGGGTGATGGGAAGCACCTAGTTTGTGTCCTCCCGTTACCCTAAGGAGAACTATGGGGATAAGCCTTAACCCCATAGTTCTCCTTTAACTGCTGTGTCTGTCCATGTTGGGGAGGTTAATGTTTGTCATAGGAACCATTGTCACTGGGAGAGAAAGTGATGAGGAAATCCAAAATGTTATGGTGCTCGTACAAGCAGTATAGGGTAAATCTTCATATTAGGACTAGGGATGAGCTTGGGTTTGATGTGAACCTGGAAGTTAGGCGTTAATGCATGCCCAAACAGCTGCAGCCACAGCATTCCCCGCCCTGCAGCCACACACAAAGCTGTGGGATGCTGGTGCCATAATTGGCCATATTAGATCAGTTATCATCAGTTCAAGTTCATATCAAACCCAAGCTGATCCCTAATTACGGAATCTGTTCTGGTGACAGCTGTCCTCACCTTGCCTCACTTCAGATTTCCTCTCACTTCCTGCTATGCCTCTTTCACAGGAAGTGAAGGAACATCTCCTTGATGGGGCAAAGAGGGCAAAACCACCGACAGATGAAACAGATCCCTGTTCTTGTGATGGTGATTGCTACCTGATGGATGGCAAGGGTTGACAGGAACTCCTACTGAGCACCAAGGTCCATATCGGTGACGTGCGGTACCTTTGCTTCCTGGTGAGGCATTCCCCAGCCCCGCCCCCAGCATGCCAGCA
>NW_017307947.1:182292-202191 GCF_000935625.1 Nanorana parkeri | reverse complement strand
CCCCACCTAGTGTGAAGGAGGGAGGGAGGAGTCTCCCTGTCCCTCACTTGCTCCTCAATGGGTTTTTTTTTCTTTTTTTTATTGGACAGGTTGGACTTGGTGCTTTGTCATTGGTCCAAACCATACACAGAGCTCAAGCTTCTAAAACAGTGTAGAGGCTATGGCAGCTCTTGCTTCAATAGTTAGGTTACACAAACAGTGGGGAAGCCCAGTGCTGTGTAACCTAACTTAGCTGTCAAAAGGCGGATGCAGCACTGCCTATAATTAACAGGCAGCGCGCCGTCCATGACAGGTTACACAGCGGAGAGGCTTTCCCTGCTCTGTAGCCTGTAACAAGCCGATCTGAATGGAGAAAAAGCTGTCAGCTTCAGACTTGAAGCTAACAGCTTTTTCCTCCATAATACTAGGTGAGGCTCTGCCTCCCCTGACAGCACGTCCCTGGTCCATATGGCTTACACTGGAAATGAGGAGGAAGTACAGGTTTGCACGTTTAGATTGACAGATACAATTCTTCAAAAATCCAACTTAGATTTTGGTTTGTGTAACCTAACTGTTTGTGTAACCTAACTATCTGATCAGAAGCCCAGATATATAAATAGATAGAAAACACAGACCCCACCACAATCAGATTTCATTTTTATACAGATAAATAGGGAATTATGCTATATATATAGACATATGAGAGTATTATAAAAAAATACTTAGCTACAGAGAAAGATCAACAGAAGGGAGGAAAGGTCTTTTTGGAATAGATGTCAAGAAAAGAGGCTCAGGTTTGGGTCCTAAGAGGAAGCGGTTTGTAATACTGAGTCAGTATATGTTAAGCATTCAGAGATGTTGCTTCATCAGGGTCCAGGCCACTGTGCTCTGCCACCTAGAGTGCTGGCATTGGCTCTGGCACAATAACAAAATGTTAAGCTGACCCCTTATGAGGACATTTTATACATTGGCATTTAGAGATTTTATGGAACTTATGGGAATGGATCATAGAGAGTGGAGAGCATGTCTATAGCATCATGGGGGCAAGCTATGACTAGCAGATGGGCATTCTAGACTGGATAGGACAGTGGCACTAAGCCAGGGGGTTGTCAGAGAGCAGTCAGTAAACTATTGGGGGTCAATCAAAACCAAGAGGGCATAAACAGTGCCATAGGATCAGAAAGAAGGGTAGTCAGGAGTAGAGTTAAATATAATTGATCAGGGTACACAGAGCCATGCATCAAACCAAGCAGAAAGTAAAGACATGGTCAGGAATTACAGCACAGTCAGGACAAGTGGAGTACAAGTGAGGTTAGCATGGAAAATCAATCTGGGAGGCAAAGAGCCGTACTCAAGAGCTAATAAACACTGAGAAGGACAAGTAAAATGACAAGTTGATCTTAAAAAAAGTTCAAGAAGTCAGGGAATACACCAATCCCTGTAGATATGTGGGTGTGCTGAGCCAAATTGTCTGAGTGCATAGAGGGAAAGCTGGTACCAGCACCTCGACACATAATGGGAAATTGAGGTGCAGGAGGACCTGGGAGAAGGAACCAAAAAGCATAAGACCCAGGGGTAGAACCAAGAGGAATACCAATGGAAAATTAAATCAAAGAGGATGACCAGAAAGATGTGATTGTGAGGACCAACCAGCAGCTGACCACTAAGTATGCAAAATCTTGGTGCACCCCCAATCTAACATGTCTTATATTTTAAGGGGGACCTCACGCAAAAACATACAAAACAGCAGGTTTCCCCCTTCAGATCTGGAAAGTTATAAGGACAATGTACCAAAATACAGCGCTCAAGGGAAACAGGCGGGGGGGGGGGGGTTTAAGGGGAGGAAGGAAGATAAAATTCCTAATGTTTGGAATGCTGCTTGTTTAGTTGAGCGGCTTCGGAAGCGTGCGGACCGGGGTATCCGACCGATGGATGGATCCAACAGAGAAAACAAGGAGGGAAGCGCTACAAACTAAGTGAGAGGGCGTGTTACGGAGCCAGGGAGGAGGGAATGGGAAAAGGTTGGGAGGAGCAGTCTTAATTTCTGTGGCCGAGTGATATGTTCGGCGGTCGATCCAATTTGTTCAGATGATCCCCAGGGAACATGAATATAAATTGCGACGGTGAGGATACGGTGTGAAATAAATCAAAGAAAAAAATCATCAAAGAAAAAAATGTAGAAACTTACTCTTGAGTGAGGGGTGTTGCGAGGTCATCGATGAGGAGTAAGGACAGATGGTGCCACTTCTTCAGGAAAATCCTGACTGCGAATCTTTGTTAAGAGAGTCTTTTTGTCTGTAGTTCTATTGATTGAAGGTGATGGGGAGGCAGAGGCGGTGTACTTCTCAATCGCTAATCTCAGAGAATTTATCCAGACGGGTATGCCCCAGGGGGACTGATCAGAAACTTTCCCAGGTGATATCAGGGATTCCCCTGTGACAAGGAGATGTGTAATGGAGAGGGGAACACCGGTGGCTCGTATTGCCACGAGACAGCGGTATTAGCCTAAGTGCCGGTCATTGGTTGCAGGCTGGAGTATACACCTCGGTTCGTGCCCAGTGCTGGCGGGACACTCGGGCACGAGACGGGTGTTTGCAGAATGAATTGGCGTGTGTGATGGAGGGGGCGGGCGGAAATGTAGAGCAAAATTCGGATGTGGATGCCGCCGGCGATCAGCAGCCTTTGCGGTGTGTGGGGTGGGTTGGGGGGCCGGCAGCGTCACACTGTGTGTAATGTAGGAGGGGGACACCGGTGGCTCGTGATTGCCGCGAGACGGCGGTATTAGTCCAGATGGTGGTTGCAGACTGGAGTGTACACCTCGGTTCGTGCCCAGTGCTGGCGGGACACTTGGGTACAAGGCGGGTGTTTGCAGGATGAGATGGCTACGCGTTTCGAAGTGTAGACTTCTTTTTCAAGCCAGGGTGAAGGTGAAGGAAATGGCGGGGAAACTTTTTAAAGGAACGAACGGGGAGGGTCAAATCAGTGGGCGTGGACCAGGGAGGGGGAACAAGGCCAATAGGGAGACGGGGGCGGGCCCATAACCCTGATGTACACACTGAGGGTAAATGTGAAACGTTTGATTGGGGACGGCTGGAGGCAGATTCAAAGAATGAATGTGAATCTTTGAGAGTACTGTGCTGGTTTAGGACACGTTTGTTAGATGATCGTGTTGATTTCTAAATCTTCATTTAGACCATGGGGGGATAAGGTGTTCAGCTTGTAGATCCAGTATGTTTCCTGTCTGCATAGCTGACGGAATCTTTCAGGTGGGGATTGGTTATTGGGGATTTGTTCAATGACAAAAACCTGGAGTTTTTTGATATCTTTTTTATGTTTGCAGAGGAAGTGTCTGGGGACACTGTGTTCAGTGTCACCCTTTTCAATAAATCTTCTGTGTTCTCCTATACGCTTGCGGAGTGGGCGTATTGTGCGTCCTATATAGAGGAGGTTGCAGGGGCATCTTAGGCCATAGATCACGTGGTCGTGTTCGCAGGTGGTGAATTGATGGATGGGGTAAATGTTGCCCATGCTGTCCTTGAAAGTTTTTTGGCCGTGCGTTATGAATTGGCAAGTAAGGCATAGTTTCTTCTTGCACTGATATATACCTACTCTATTGTCAAAAAGGAAGGTGCGGGTTGATTTTGCTGGGGTGGAGGCCAATTTGCTGGGTGCTAAGATGTTTTTGATACTTTTCGCCTTTTTGAACACTACGGTTGGTTTGGGTGGTAAAGATGGGCCTAATCTCGGGTCACACTGTAGTAGGTGCCAGTTTTTCTTTAAGATGGATTCGATGGCTCTATAACTCCTATTAAATGGTGTGATGAAGCGTACTGCGTTGCTTTGTGTCGTAATTTTGCTTGCATGTGTTTGTTTGTCCATGTGATTATGTTTGGAAAAGAATTTTTGGGCTTTGTTGACCAGATCTTTTGGGTACCCCTTTTCTATGAATTTTTTCTTTAGGACGTTGCTTTGTTCAAGATAGTCGTTTTTGTCAGTACAGTTTTTGTTAAGTCTCCAAAATTGACCCTTGGGGACATTGCGTTTCCATAAGGGGTGATGGCAACTGTTAAAATGGAGATAAGAGTTGCCGGCTGTGGGTTTAAAGTGGGTTTTGGTTATGATTCTATTATCTTCATGCGTGAGCTCCAGATCTAAGAATATGAGTTTGTGTTCGTCAATCATGTGTGTAAACTTGAGCCCGGAGGGATTGGTATTACAAAATGTTACGAAATCCTTAAAGGTGTCAACTGGTCCGTCCCAAATGATGATAATATCATCGATGTAGCGACCATAAAAGATGAGGTGTTTTGCGTATGGGTTATTGTGCCATATGTGGACATGTTCCCAGTGTCCCATTGTCAGGTTGGCATAGCTAGGGGCATAGTTTGCTCCCATAGCTGTGCCTTGAATCTGGATGTAGAATTGGTCCAAAAAAAGAAAGTAATTGTGTTCCAACGTGAACTTGGTTGAGTCAACAATAAATTGTGCTTGTTTGTAGTGAAGTGCCGTGTGTTGTGTGAGGTAAAACTGAAGTGCTTGTAGTCCCACCTCATGGGGGATGGATGTGTATAATGAACATACATCAAGGGAAGCCCAATGATATGTGGGTTCCCAAGTGTAATGTTGTAGGATATCAATCAGGTGTCCTGAATCCCTGAGATAGGAGGGTAAAATGACCACAAAAGGCTGTAAGAACTCGTCTATGTATTTGGAGAGGCCGCTGGTAAGACTATCGATGCTGGAGATAATAGGTCTCCCCGGGGGTGTGGTTGCGTTTTTGTGTATTTTGGGTAGATGATAGAAAAACGGTGTATTTGGCTGTGGGGGACAGAGAGCTGATCTTTCTTTTTTAGTTAATATCTCATCATTGAGGGCTCTGTCTGTGTGGAGTTTGAGTTCAGATAGAAACTGGGGCAATGGGTCTGAGGGGAGTTTGGAATAGGTGTTGGTATCGGATAGGAGGCGATGGGCTTCTGTGATATAGTCTGTGCGGTTCTGGATGACTATTCCTCCTCCTTTATCCGCTTGTCTGATGGATATTTTGTTGTTCTTAGTGAGGTTTTTTAATGCTAGTCTTTCTTTGGCTGAAAGATTGGTTTTTTTCTGTTTGATGGAAAGTGGGTTTCCATGGGGTGAAGTGCAGAGTTTGGTGAATTCGGCATATGTGGCTTGATAAAAGGTTTCTATATGGCAACCCTTAGATTTAAGGGGGTAGAATTTGGAGGGGGGGCGTAGGGAGCTGTGAATGATACTAGGGTTGGACCAATCCCCTGGTTCAAACATGGGTGGATGTGAGGGGTCAGCTAAATCTTCTAGGATAGCTAATGTCTCTGAGTCGCTGTTTGGATCTTCTGACGTGGATGCAGGGGTAGAGGGGTTAATTGATTCCTCTGTGATGTCTAATGCTGGAGTGTTGGTGTAATGTCTTTTAAGGGTTAAGGTGCGAATGAATTTATTGAGGTCTTTGAATAATGAAAAAGAATTCGGTCTGATATCCGGTGCAAAGTTCAGACCTTTGTTCAGTAGTGTTATCTCATGTGGGGTCAAGGTGTGATCTGAGAGATTAAAGATTTTAACTGAGGATTGTTCTGGTGTGGTCTTTCTTTTTTTGTGATACCCATGAGTTCGTGTTCCTCCCCTAGTTCCTCTTCGCGTTTTTTTCTTTTTTGTGGGCGCAGATGGCCAACCTCTAAAAAATGTTCTGGTTCTGTGACAGAAGGTGCGGTGCACTCTGGGCTTGTAACTGGTTCAGCTAAAGAGTACCCACCTGGTGCTGCCGTAAGTGAGACTTCTGGGCACAATCTGGGTGGGGGGGCAGTGGGATGACCCGGGCCTGATGAGTGGATGTCTCGTGGGTTTCATGAGAAACTGGGGGTATGGGGGGGGGGGGAACACCGTGAATAGGGTCTGAGGGGGTGTTGTCGATTATAGACTGGTTGGATTCTTTCTTTGTTTGTATTTGGGGATTTTTTGTATTTTTTGTATATTTGGCAGTGGGTTCGTCCCAGATTAGGTTGGCTATGTGGTCTGATGGGGTGAGTGTAAGTGACAGTAATGAGGGTGGGATGTATTTCTTATTGTTCTTCTTCCAATTGAAAATATTCCCTACTGCATAGTCAGACTGGTCACGGAATAGTTTTTTGGATTTTATTAGGACGATGTTCTCTGCATTTTTGGTTTTGTTTTTCTCTAGGATGGAAAGCCATTTCTGGAATAGTGGAGAGGTTTTGAACTCGTTGGTCATGTCTGTTAAGAGTGTTTCTATGCTTGTAGTGAGTTTGGTTAATTTCCTTTGTCGCTGTTCCAGTATTAGGTCTATCCATTTGGCCGTGCTAAACTCAGCCACCCAATCCCATTGTCGGCGTAAATCGTCATCTAGAAAATCGCAACGATTCTTGATTCTCAGGCCCCTGGGGGTGATTTTGAGGTCTAAGTATTTTCGTAGGTACTGGATATCCCACCATTGTATGTTTTTGTCGAAGGTTAGTTGTTGTAGTTTGTGAAATTGTTTCCTCATTGAACTTTCAATGTTAAGGGGATGTGATTTGGTAGAAAGAAGCGGCGGTATGTTGGAGTGTAGGTTGCGAGGTGTCCTGGTACGGGGGGGAAGGACTTTAGTTTTCATTATATATGAAAAACTGGCACGTGTGCGGATGGGGGGTCCCAATAAAAAACCTTTTCTGAGCTGCTATATGGCTGTTTACCACCGGTAGCACCTGCTGGGTAGGTGCTTGGTGAATATGGAAAGTTATAAGGACAATGTACCAAAATACAGCGCTCAAGGGAAACAGGCGGGGGGGGGGGTTTAAGGGGAGGAAGGAAGATAAAATTCCTAATATTTGGAATGCTGCTTGTTTAGTTGAGCGGCTTCGGAAGCGTGCGGACCGGGGTATCCGACCGATGGATGGATCCAACAGAGAAAACAAGGAGGGAAGCGCTACAAACTAAGTGAGAGGGCGTGTTACGGAGCCAGGGAGGAGGGAATGGGAAAAGGTTGGGAGGAGCAGTCTTAATTTCTGTAGCCGAGTGATATGTTCGGCGGTCGATCCAATTTGTTCAGATGATCCCCAGGGAACATGAATGTAAATTGCGACGGTGAGGATACGGTGTGAAACAAATCAAAGAAAAAAATGTAGAAACTTACTCTTGAGTGAGGAGTGTTGCGAGGTCATCGATGAGGAGTAAGGATAGATGGTGCCACTTCTTCAGGAAAATCCTGACTGCGAATCTTTGTTAAAAGAGTCTTTTTGTCTGTAGTTCTATTGATTGAAGGTGATGGGGAGGCAGAGGCGGTGTACTTCTCAATCGCTAATCTAAGAGAATTTTTCCAGACGGGTATGCCCTAGGGGGACTGATCAGAAACTTTCCCAGGTGATATCAGGGATTCCCCTGTGACAAGGAGATGTGTAATGTAAGAGGGGAACACCGGTGGCTCATGTTGCCACGAGACAGCGGTATTAATCTAGGTGCCGGTCATTGGTTGCAGGCTGGAGTATACACCTCGGTTCGTGCCCAGTGCTGGCGGGACACTTGGGTACAAGGCGGTTGTTTGCAGGATGAGATGGCTACGCGTTTCGAAGTGTAGACTTCTTTTTCAAGCCAGTCCCACTACCACAAAATTTGGAGGTACCCCTGAGGAAGCCAGAAGACACCCTGGATGAGAAAGTCAGCTCTATACACCTGACCCCTACCCAGACAGGTGCCGTCAATACAGACACCTTCCAGCACCTTGCTTCTTGAAGGCACGGGGCGGATTCCCCGACAACTGTATAGTTTATAAAAGTAGGGCAGGCAGAATACAGCCCCCTGAAAAAGCAGGAAAACTGAATGCCGCCTCTTGTCACTAGGATGACCACACAATGGGTAATTTACTAGCATTTTCTACCCTTTTTAACCAGTTTGATTGCAAAAAAGATCAAGCAGATCAAGGCAACCTCCAACCAATACTTTATATTTTTATATATTTCAATGGCATGGGGGTTTGTAGGGTGCCTGGGTCTATTATATTGCACCTACAATTGCAAATTGATTTAAAGTGGTTGTATTAGGACATTGCCCTGTGTATGGCAAATGCTTAAAAGCATGAGGCAGGAATACATGCCAAAGGACGCTCTCTGGCAGTCATGTAGATGAGGCCCAACCTGTGCATTGCATACTATTATGAAAAGATAATGCATGCATGTTGCAGCATGTGGCTTGTGTGTCTAGTTAGGTATGTACAGAATGCAGTAGGACGGCGCCACATAGTGGTAAGGACCATGAAGTGCAGCTCCAGCAGTGGGGCTGATTTACATAAAGAATAGAGAAAGTTCATTTAGCAAAGTGAATGTTCACTGAGCTTAGGGAATAAAGGAAAGCTGTGTTCACTTTAGGCCCCATTCAGATGAGTGGTCCAATCAAGTCTACCTATCAGTTTTCCAGGCGGACCTGATCAGAAGCCCAGATATATACGAACGTGTGTTGGTTGACAGAAACCAGAGAACGTCTGGCCAGGTCCAGAAAGGAATGGAGCAGAGTTCCAATTTAGTGCACCTTATGATGATGGATCAGGGGTAATCTGATATAAACAGACACATGTCTGTCTATATCTGAGCCCACATAGGCCTAACATGGGTCCAGTAAGTTTGGTTTTTAACGCCATCATAAGATGGGGGAAAAACTAGACAGACACAGATGCCGTAAAGATGATATCCTTTCCATCCTGCTCTGATCTTCTTTCCTTTCATACCCTGGTTTGTAGGTGGACCCTTGGCGTCCTCATTCAAAATGTAGGACTGCTGGTCCTGCTTTGTACTTGAAGACGTCAGGGTGTGATAGATAGATGGATCGTCAAAGAGAAGTGAATTCAGTTGACCGGTTGCACAGAAATGAGGAACCCTTGGGAGAGGCGGAAAGTAAAATTGCCTTTTTTAAGGTACCCTAGACAAAAATCAGTATTTAATATTTGCAGTGTGGTGGTGATTAGAGTTGGGCTCGATGTTGGAGCCGAGCGTGAGTTCAACTCGAACACTGGCAGTTTGTGAGTTCGACTCAGACATCAGCAGTTTATGTGATGTTAGGGTGTTTGGCTGGCTATTCGCCAGCCGCGCACCCCGCACAAGACACTGTGCCTTGTGAGCCCTGATTGGCTAAAGCCTTGCACCTGACCACAGGTAGACTTGCATTAAGTTCAAATTCAAACTTTTCGGATGTTCTAAAGTTCGAATTTGAACCGAACTCCGGCCTGTTTGGCCCATCACTAGTGGTGATGGTGGTGGTGGGCCCCACTGCAAAGGAATTTTCCTAATTCCACCGGAGTTCAGTATTGAAGCCCATGTGAGATTTTACTGATTGGGTTTTGACCCACTTTAAGTCATTTATCACTGTCTGCTTCAACTAATCTCTGCTGTAAATCAGGATAATAAATGAAGGTTCTTCTACACACACTATCCTGTACACAGATACGGGGCCTTACATGGTCCCTGACGGAGTGTCATGCAAGTGCAGAAAGATCGGGTAAACCCTGTTTAACTTCTGACCCTCGAAAGTCAATATTTCCCTTGTTAAGTCCTTTTGTAAGTTGGACTGGAAATATGTATATTGGTTTGTACACTCGCAGTGTGAAAGTCAATTTATCTCCACTCACAAAGATAAATTTGAAGAGCATAACTGAAGATTGTGCAATATTGCACTCAGCGAAAGGAACGCACAATGAGCCATTCCGACAAGTACCATTGCCATGAACCCAGAAATACATAGATCATACAAGAGCTAACCTGCTGCCCTACTTGTGGACATGATGACAAAAACACATAATTGTTTAACCCGTCATTGTCTGCCTGAAAAATGCTGAATGCTTGTACTTATACTACAGCCGTACAAAGTAATTAAAGGATGCAGTTGCTATTTATCAAATGTTATTATAAGGCAGGGGTCTCCAAACTACAGCCCGTGGGCCACATCCAGCCCGCTTCATGACTTTGCCCGGCCTGCAGTAACCCCGGCTGGCTGGCATTAAATGTGGCGGTCTGTGTATCGTAATACAGAGTTTGGCACATCCATTGCCAGCCAGCCAGTCGAGCATGACCCTTCCCCAGTCCCCAGCACAGAGTTCCCCCTTCCCCTCTAGCATGGTTAGGTGCTAGGTCTGCCGGCATTCTAGCAGCCAATTATGTGATTGCCAGCACCTAACATTTACAGGAGAACGTGTCTTTATGCGTCCAGACCTGCTTCACCTCCTGGCTCTTGCCCTGCTGCCCTGCCACCTGAAAGGTGACACATGGTTGTAAGGGAGGACTCTGCTGGGGAATCCTGGATGTAATGGGGACTCTGCTGGGCAGAGGCGTATCTACTATAAAATTTGCCTATGGCCCCCTGCCCAGCTCCTGGCATCTAGTAATGTCATGACAAGATGCCTGCCAGATCAAAAAATAGTCTGCAGTCACTGTGGGAACTTTCGCTGACCCCTAGAATGGCACCCTCCTCTTCAAGTGGCGCCCCGGGCAGGTGCCATATGTGACATGCCCTGCAGAAGCCTCTGCTGCTGGGCACTCCTAGATGTAGGGTGGGGGCTTTGCTGGGCACACCGGGGTGTAAGGGAGGACTCTGCTGGGCACTCCTGTATGGAGGGGGGGGGGGTTCGCTGGGCACTCCAGGATGTAGGGGGCACTCCAGAGTCTTCTATCTTCTAGACTGCAGCGTAAGGGGGTCCTTTTTGGGTGTTAGCAGAGGGAGGGATGGGAAGAGGGTTATGTTTGCCCTGAGATAGGCTGTAAGGCCGGTTTGACACTTGTGTGGTGCAGTAACGCACGCTTGTTAACACCTATTGTGCTGCCACCACACCAGTCCCTTTTTCAGGAAGGCAATGCATAGCAATGCACTACCAAGCATCAGGAGAGACACGAGTTCTTTTAGCACTCAAGGCAAAAAGCCCAAATTTGCACCCCCAAGAGCTCCTCAGCAAGCAGCATAGGCTGCAGGTCTTGCCCTTTTTGCACCCCCTTCCTACTGAAGAGCAAAAGGCAACTGCCTCTTCTGCCTATCCCTTGGCCCGGCCCTGCCATAGGTTAACAGGTGTTATGGCACGCTGCAGAGCAGATGCTTTGGCTTAATTTGTTGGGGTGTCATTTAAAATGGATGGCTTTGGGCACCAAGCCCAGGAAGGCACCCACAATCCCTGGTGTAAACCCAGATGAGGTTGTTTGGTCCAGTGATGCTTAGGGTAAAATGCAATGTATTGAAGCCAGAGAAAGCCAGGCAGCCAGCATTTCCCGAAGCAACTTTTGAAGTGTACAAAGATGGTGTGGATTGTGATGAGCTTGGATAGAAAAGATATATGTCCCGGGACATTATTCAAATGTTGGCAGCTATGACAGCGACCAATTATAGTGCACAGTACTAAGCCAAGGTGATTTACTGAAGCAAACCTGTCATGAGAAAAATATGGAGGCTGCCACTGCTAAGTTTATATATGTAGATACTAGTTGCCTGGCTGTTATTTTGACCCTCTGGCTTCAGAATATTTACACACCTGGAATAAGAAATAATCTAAAATCTGTATTCTTACACAGAGCATCGCAGTTTGTTGTGTATGGGGCTGTGTAGCCATTGACCGGTCAGGGCGCCCATGCTGATACGTGTCCACTGCCAAAAGCGCCTACAATGCTACAACGGGCACATGTGAATCAGAACTGGACCACAGGGCAATGGAAGAAGGTGACCTGGTCTGATGAATCATGTTTTCTTTTACATAATGTGGATGGCCTTCTGCGTGTGTGTCACTTACCTGGGGAAGAGATGCATAAGGATGTACTATGGGAAGAAGGCAAGCCAGCAGAGGCAGTGTGGAGCTTTGGGCAATGTTCTGCTGGGAAACCTTGGGTCCTGCCCTTCATGTGGATGTTACTTTGACATGTTCCACCCACCTAAACATTGTTACTGACCAAGTACAGCCCTTCATGGAAATGTTATTCCCTGATGACAGTGGTCTCATTCAGCAGGATAATGCCCCCTGCCACACTGCAACAATTGTTCAAGAATGGTTTGAGGAACACAACAATGAGTTTGAGATGTTGACTTGGCCTCTAAATTCTCCAGATCTCTATCCAATCTAGTATCTGTGGGATGTGCTGGAAAAACAAGTCCGATCCATGGAGGTCTCACCTCAAAACTTACAGGACTTTAAGGATCTGCTACTGACGGCTTGGTGCCAGATACCACAGCGTACCTTCAAAGGGCTAGTGGAGTCCATGTCATGAAGAGTCAGGAAAAGGGGGACCAACTCAATATTGGGTGGCCGGTCTTAATGTCATAATCTTATGTGTGATCAGCATATATATGGTTGTGTTCGTGCCCCGCTACATCTCACTGACTGACAGTTTAGTTTAAGATGATCTACACCCTAAAAGCTTACATTTCATTATACAAGCTGAATGTTTTTTTTCCTGCTTGGCAGCTAATCAACTGAGGGCTAGAACTGTCCACACAAGGGAACAGAGATTCCCAACTTCTCTGAATGTTTCTTAAGATTTAGGGGCATGGCATAAGCGCATGCGCGAGCTTGACCAAGATGGCCGCACACTAACCAGCTCCGCGCCTGACCGGGAGAATAACTGACCTTTACGGCTGATCACCGGACTCGTTCTCACTCCAAACACTGATTCCTAGCCTCGGGCTCCCGCCGCCGATCGGTACCTACCGAGATGTCGCAAACCAGAAGTAGGGGCGGTAAGACGAATCAACCAACCCTCCACGAGGCCTTGGGCCGCGCGGCTCACAAACTGGCCCCAGCGCCAGCAATACTACAGGCTGAGGACTCTAACTCCTCAGTGGAGCCCCAAGACCCACAGGGAGATAGCTTGCAAACGGCTCAGTCGGATCCTGAGTTGACACCGTCCCTGATGGCCCAATTTGAGGTAACCCTGCACAAGGCACTGGATAATGTCTCAAAGCAGATCACCTCTCAGCTCATTAGGGAAATCAGGGATGTGGGCAAACGAACCTCCACATTGGAATCCCGCTGCAATGATATCACTACTATCATTGAGGGTCATGAGGAAGACTTGGAAAAGCTTCGCTCTTTGAACTTAACTCTTCTCACACAACTGGAAGACACTGAGAATCGGGATCGCAGATCTAATCTGCGCATCAAGGGGGTCCCCGAGACCCTTACTCGACGACACGAAAAGCGGAAGACCCATTTCCACTTTATATGCTATGATACTTGACCACCTACAAACTTCTCTCCCCTCGTACACCTCCAAATGGGAACGTGATCTGGGGTGCTCAATTCCTGCTGAAACATGGTCTCAAATTTGGATGACAACCTCTCGGAGCTCGGCAAATGTCCAGGCGCTTGAAGCCAACTACAAGCTACTCCTTCGGTGGTATCTAGTACCCCTTAGGATCTCCAGAGCCATTCCGTCCTATTCACCGAACTGTTTCAGGGGTTGCCGGGTGGAGGGATCGGTCCATCACATTTGGTGGACTTGCCCTAAAGTGAGGAGATTTCAGCATAGAGTATACCAACTTCTGTACACAGTCACAGGCAAAATATTTAGGGGCATGGGGGTTATATCATATGGCATTTGTAGATTTATATAGGGCTCAGTGGAGTTCTTTTCTAATTTGCCTTTCTTTTATCCTTTGAGACTGTATAAAAAAATGAATAAAGACATTAAAACATATTAATGTCAATGTGGACTTTCTGTACAGTCTGTCTGCAGGTTAAACAGCCTGTTTAAATGTTTCTAAATTTCCTTACAGCCTGCAATGAACATGTGTGTGCTGGTTTGGCTGAGCTGTACACTTTGTAGCAAGTTATTCTACAAGGTAAGATGTTGCAAAGATTCTATTCAGCAATTATTTACTGCCACCATGTGGTCAAAAAGTAACCTTGCACATGACAGTAGAAAAGGCAAACGAATAATAAAAAGGCCTTACAAAATGTAACAAAAAATAAAAAACATCAAAATCCATAAAAAATGCCCCAAACGCCAAAAAAACGTAAAGATAACACTGACACATATCAAATAAAGCACCTCTTGTAATAACAAGCTACACAAAATAACACTCAGTGGGGGCTTGCTATGCTATATGAGTGACCATAGCTTACCTGTGCAGATGGGTGCACTCTGTAATAAATACTTATCTATACAATATGGATTGTAATAAGAAGACAGATCTATACAAAATATTAGTTTAAAATGAAATAAGAGTGACTCCAAACATTTATAGTCTTGCTTACAAAAGGCTTACAGCACCATCCAGTGTTCATCTACATAACGTATGAAAAAAAGGGATCACAGAATTTGTGGACAGATTGCAGTTGGCTTTATGGTACTAAATATTGTCATTTTGTCACTGATAGGTATATTGAGCTGTGGTGCTGTTGCTGTGCTTTGCCCATCATGTTCATTATGCAGATCACCCAGCAGTATGTGCTCATCTTTCCTTCACTCCCCCAATGGTTCTGGTGAGCTGCTGGGAGAAAAGAAAAGTACCAGGTACTTCCATGTGTAATCGAGCATGTAGCTCACACCATGTCTTATCAGTGCTGTCACATGGGTGCAGGGAGAGAGAACTGTGTAAGCTCCAATATGGGGACAGCAGAGGACATAATCACACATCTTAAAATATCTATTACCAATAGGGATGCACCGATACCAGTTTTTCGGTATCGAGTACGTGTACCGATATATTTTTTCGGTACTCACCGATACCAGAAGTCTCATTAAGGAAGCCAGGCGGCATGTAAAGACTTGCCACCCGGCTTCCCGGTTAGCAGGGAAGCCGGCTCCATGATTCTCATCACCAGGGGATGAAAAAGCACGGAGCCGGCTTTTTTGGCCAATCAGAAAGCCGGGGGGCGTGTAATGACTCGCCCCCAGGGTCACGACCAATCAGGAAGTCGGGCATTGAGTCACTACATGCTGCTCGGCTTCCTGATTGATCGGGAAGCTGGCTCCATGCTCCCTGAGCTCCCTCGTCACAAGTGACGAGGGAGCATGGAGCCGCCTTCGCGGCCAATCAGAAAGTCAAGCAGCGTGTAATGACTCGCCGTCTGGCTTCCTGATTGGCCAGCTTCATGACCAATCAGGAAGCCACAAGTGACGAGGGAGCATGGAGCCGGCTTCCTGGCCAGTCAGGAGGCCGGGCAGCGTGTAATGACTCGCTGCCCAGCTTCCTGATACCGGAAGCTCAAGTATTGGGCTAGGCATCGGAGCATTTGGGTGAGTACGGGTACTCGCCCAAATACTCGCATCGGCCGCGATACCGATACTAGTATCAGTGCATCCCTAATTACCAATACAGCTGCCTGAGTAAAAGCTGATGTACAACTTACCATCTATAGATACCATACCGCACACCTTCCATGAAAAATGTTATCGAAAAAAGTCTCCCATCCATAATACCACAGCTATTAAACTATATAAAAATTAACCAATCAGAGCTAAAAAAAAAACAAGCCAGCGGTGTACACTGAGACAGACTTACAATCTATATGGTCATGGACTGATTTACAATCAGACACAGTAGGCTTCTGCCTATATGCAGGAGAGACAAAGTGGTGGCTTTTCATTGTATACTGTAGATAACTACCAAATATTTCCCCCCCTCAGTAGAAATGCAATCACCTCATATGACCTATTTATATAGCCAGGTTAGGACTTGTAAAACTGCTTTGGGCACAATGTTGTAAGCCTAGAGGCTCCAGGCATGGAAATCCCACCCTCTTATCATAAGTCTTAGAAGTAGGGATGATATAGGTGCTCGGTACCCCAGCATTCAGAGTTATATCCATTCCAAATTCCCTAAGGTCTAGGATAGAATTTACCAATAGGAGCTGCAGACCGTGCTGTCCCAGGCCTGTCAGGTCATACATCCCATATATGATTGACATTTACTATTACTAGCCGTGAGCTCACATTACATCCCAGAATAATGCAAGATTTTCCTTACTTACACTTCCTTAATTCCATTATTTTGTCTTCTGTTTGAAGTTCTAGTAGGCTAAAGATTGAATACGATGCAATTTGACAAAGTTGTGTAAGAAATAAACATATCAGCAGCTGAGTGGGACAGTGAAAGATATATTATGAATTATTATGGCTCATGTCATTGTCATGGTATTTAGCTACTGTCAGGATGGCAGCAACTAAATGAAGACCATGTACATGTGCGCTAATGCACAGGACGGGGTAATTTCCATCCTGTTGCATGTGCAGGCATGTTTGCGCCTGAGTTTGCTAATTCCATGGGCATGCAGGCGCAGGAACGCACACGCTTAATTCTAGGCTAGGTTGGCCTATTTAAGGAACAGCGCTGAGCAAGGAAGTTGCAGGATGATCTTCAGCTGTTACCCAGCAACTTGAATTCTGAACTTGTTCCTGATCTGCTTTCCCATTGCTGACTTGGCCTGCCCTTGGACTTGTCACTGCACTACCTCGTTATAATATCTACCATGTTAATAATCTCAGATAGTTCTTGGCCATGACGTGTCTTTGCTCATTCCCAGTGGGATCTCGGCCGGTTCCTGACTACAGTTCATCTCTGCTAACCTTGTGGTGTGACCTTAGTCTGCATTCTGACTATGACTTTGCTTGCTATCCTGCTTGCTATCTGTCTCGTTGATTACCGAATACCACCTGTCCAGACTATGCTTCCAGCCTGCTGTGTGTTACAGTGTCCTGGTCAGCTGCTCCAAAAGTGAGCTTCCATAACTAAACTCCTGCCACCCATGGCACTCTGTGCTCTCTCACTCCCTGTGCTCCACTCCACCTCTGGGATGTCTGGACCAGAGGTGTAAGGGAACCCCTCTTGTCTTTTTATCCTCCAGCCAGGTACACATTGAAATAGTTACACATCCTGTGGCCCAAAGATGGATGAAGACAAAATGGGAACTTCGGTAGAAGCATTGTCCGTCTCCCCATCTCTTTCATCGACAATCATAAAATTTAATAGGTACAAGGAAGCTGCCCCATCCTTCTGGTTTAGTGCAGGAGCATGAAGGTTGTAGCTGGGCCCCCAGGAAATCCACCAGACATTAGGTGCCTGTCTAGATTGCCTTGTGAGTAATTTGGCTCTTCAGGGGCCATAAATATAAACAATTCCCAGCCTCATGGAATGGATGGAATGGTACATACTGACCTGTATCTTTACCTGTAACTCCACTGGAGGCACCAGCCTTTATATTCTATGGAGGACAGATAACAAAACACTACCAGAAGATGTACAACACATAAAACTCTACATATGGTTCTCACAATGAAAAATCAATAAATAGCAGGAACTTTGTATTAGTCATTACACCGCAGGTGGCGGCCTCTAGCTCAGAGCTCTATACAGCAGGTCTAAATACTAACCATTGTTTACATGCACTTAGAAACAAAAGAAAAGTCTAAGTGACACCAGAACATGTTTATAAATGTGGTTAAATGTTTTCATCCAGAATATAATTTATATATGAGAAGGAACAGACGATGAAGGAAAGATTTGACTTTTTACCCAATGGATGCTGTGTAAGCCAATGGGAAAGTCAAAGCCAAATCACTCAGTGATGCTAGACCATGGAATCCTGCTGCTTGGTGCTTCTTTAAAGTCATAACTGTGCATTATATATCTTCTACTGAGCGCCCGGGGTTTTCTGTTTTCCACAAACACCCACTTAAAGGTCACAGATCTGGCTTAGTTGCCTCTGGAATGCATGGAAAAGATAGAAAGCTTTGGCATGTCAAGGTTGGCAGTTGCCTTTCCAGCTTAAAGATATAAATGGACATTATAGTCCATGGAACCTCTCACAGGCTTGTTGAATGGCAAACAGCAACGTGTGAATTGCAGTAACTTATAGGAACCAACCAGAATTAATTTTCCACTGACCTGGCTACAGTTGCTAGAGGATTGTTCACCTTGCACGTTGTTCTTGCTCTTTGCATTTTATTATTGAATAAGCTAGATCATGAATATCAGATATGCAAATAGTATTGGTGGTTAAAGGCTCGTTTCTTACCTCTAAATGGACATCTTTTGGTTTGACTGTTTTGAGTACAGGTCCACTTTAAATAAGACTTAATTACAGCTTGCTATGCCAGTCTTTACAAAGTTAATTTAAACAGTGGGCAATCGAGGCATTTGATTTAAAAGGCGCAAGTGGGTGTGTGGGTACAGCTTGGATTCCCATAATGTAAATTAATATATACTGTTTATTTAAGTAATGAGCCACATTAGCTTTTAATGTGCCTGAACTCCAGGCACAGATATATATATATATCCCTCAATAGCCACAAAGGATCTAAATCTACTTAGTGTGCACTGAATGCCTTTGTAAACCCAGATAGTCCAATATAAAGGTAGCAGGGATATCACCACTGTGGTGTACATAGCCTGTGCAGGGAGCAAAGCTGTCGGAGACCTTTTCCTCTTTCCAGAAAACATGGTCACCCTGGCTAGACTATATCCGCACAATGGATCTAGATCATACTTTACTGGCCCTCTGACCGGAACTTGCTCTCTCAGAGTGCTGTGGTCCCCCTTGATTCCCTTGCAGCCTGTCTCTCCTTTTGTTTGTTTCTCTCACTTTTTTCCTTTCCTTTCTTCACTCCTTCTTAGGTTCTTGTGGTTTTCTCTAAAGCTTGAATCCCATGACATGGATTGCCTACACAGTATGTAGTCTGTAGCTCTTTCCTCTTTTCCCGTATGGGCTCGCTGGGGTCCTGCGGCAGCAGCGGGACACTGGTGACACCTCTTCAGGTCTTGAGATAATTTGACTGTACTCAGATTTTATGCCTATGTCTCTTTTTTTAAATTTTCTACTTGCTACCCTGTGGACCCTTGGTTCTCAACTGGTGGGTCGTGACCCAAAAGTGGGTCGCGACCCCCTGTTCAGTGGGTCGCCATATGCCTTCCACTTTTCTAGGAGTGAGACTCCTCAGCCTCCTCCCAGTGCAGCACCGTCTAGTCCGAGGTGCCTGGACTAGACAGACATCACATTCCGGCACCTCTACAAGGCACGCAAGAGAGCTGTACAAACAATGCACATATGGATGGAGCTCTGTCAATGCACAGCAGCCCACACTGGACCCCAGGCTAAGGCTCCACTCCAGTTCCCATAAGGTAGGGAGGCTGGGTGGATCTTGTAAAAATAATAAATGTTTTTGGAGTGTGTATATGTGTGTTTTAGAATGTCTGTGGTTGTTTGTGTCTGTCAGTGTTTTATACAGTTATACAGTATAATTTGCCACTATCTGTCCTCCTTTGACGATTCTTCATCATTTTGTCACCAAAACCGGACTGCGCCTGTTTCCTTGGGGCTGATGACTGAGACAACCAGCGTAGATGAAGGGTTTTGTGTCTGGACTCATGGGCTTTGAGAACCCATAAGAGATTTTAAGCACTTCTGATCAGAGATGTTAGTGACCTATCCAACAAAAAAAAACATGCAGAGCCCAAGGACATTGTTCTGACTCATTTTGGAAGAGAAAGTCAAGAAAATTGTCTGCATGCCTCGTCTGATGCTGGAGAAACCCTCTACCTGCTAATAGATTTGTTCTGAGAGGTTCTGGTGTGCAGTAGGTACTGTCCTTGATTTCTTGGCAGAGGCACCAGAAGCCAGTCCAAGGAAGAGTCTCTGGAACAGTAGAGATGTTTTGATGGTGGTTTGGGCCTTTGGAAAGGTTCTGCTTAAGTTGCAGTGTGTAGGCATTGTAAGTGGCCTACCTTTGTGACCTTATGACTCTGCAACCTTACCATGCCATGCCAATAATTGTGCATGCACTTAACAGATGGCTATAGAGTGACTGCTCAAATCGCCTATCCCTTTAGGTCTTCAGGCCGGTCACGTGATGTGCTGTGCAGGGGCATAACTACAAATAATGGGGGTCCATAGCAAACTTTGCCCCCCCCCCCCCCCCCCCCCCCCCCTCCCGCACCAGCTCCGCTCGCCAG